>NW_026706389.1:0-182362 GCF_029867415.1 Vicia villosa | reverse complement strand
CATTTTGGAAAGCTCATGTTACACACTTCAAAACCCTAGTTGAAAGTTTCTTCAAGATCTTTAAGGAAATGGGTGAAAAAGATCCATGAACTTTGAAGAAAATGAAGTTTCAAGTGAATTTTCAAAAAGTACCAACTTTGAAGCACCATATCTCTTAAATGGTTGATCTTATGGAAAAAATTTATATGTGTCAAAGTTGTTTATTGGATCAAAATCTACAACTTTCATGTTGGAAGTTTTTTTCAGTTTGTAGGTGAAATTTTGAGAAATTCCCTTCCAAAGTTTGGAAAAAACCATGAAAAACACTTAGAAAAATTTTCTAAGTATGAAAGTCAAACTTTTGACTTTTTGATTCTTGATTGATTTTCTTGATTTTTCTTGATCAAATGACTTCTCATATCATATATTGATGATTCAAAACTTCAAAAGTCATGGTTGACCAAAATTCCCCAAAAGTCAATGGTGATCTTGTACAGTTGACTTTTTCAGACGAATCGCGTTTCTGGAGATTTCAAATGAAACAGGCTATCCTCATCAAATGAATGGTATGAATGGATCATATTGAGGCATTAGAGGATATTGAGCCATGGTTTGAGTTGTGGCACCATGTCCTGATTAAAAAGTCAGTTGTTCAGTGAATTAGGTCAAAAACCCTAATTGTCGACCTGATGAAATTGATGACTGTAGGTCTTGAATTGAGATGTAATTTCCATTGTATATTGTCATAGGGATTATTTGAGGATGATTGAAACCTTTGATTGACTTCCTGGGGGTTTTTAGGGTTTCCCAAATGTGATCCCTGATTTCAGTCCCTGATAGTTCAAAACCCTGATCTGAGGATTTGTCTGATCAATCTTTGTGTAGGAGATGTTCTGAGCCAATGGATTAGGTCAAAATGATGCACTTGGGGTCTTGAGGTCATGTCCCAAGTCATTAGGTCAAATTCTGAGCAAAAGTCAGGAGTATGCTGTCTTCAGTCAAAACCCTAATTCAGTCGATTCAAAGCTGTTGAGTTTGTTGAAGTGAATCTCTGAGGACCAAATGTTGATTGTTGATGAAGATATTCATTTGAAATGAAGGGAGAACAAAACCCTAATTGATTGTTACTTGTACTGATGAGTGATTTCCTGATTAAATCCTGCTGAGTCACAAGTAACAAACACAAGCTATGCAATTTGTTAGAGATGCAAATGATGCATATGCAAATGATATGAGGTGGTATCTTAGGTCAAAAATTGGGGTATGACAGATGCCCCTATTTAAGTTTCTTCAACCTGAGATATGAAGATTGAAAATCTTCGTTTTGATAGGGTGGAAGAGACTTAAATATCAGAAGACGCGAATTTTGGACCTAAGATACCAAAATTGCGAATGATGCAAGGATATCTTTACCGAGGGATATCAAGAACTGACTCCACTGGGGAAAAGAGATTGGGAAGGATGTCTCAATCCGTTTTAGGAAGAGAATCCGTTTTTGTTTTTCGGGAAAGCAAGTGTATGCTTCACCGGGGAATGATAGCTTTGTAAGAAAAGCTTACCTATCGACATTATCGACTATCAACACAGGGATAGACTTGTTTAATAATGCGAAGGTGAAAGGTATGAAACTGTATTACCGACTATCAGCATGGTGATAGACTTGACAAGGTAAAAAGAGTTTCAAAGGTTCGGTTAATATTACCGACTATCAGCCTTGTGATAGACATGTTAAATAATATAACCAGAACAAAAGGTTACCGACTACCAGCCTCGTGATAGTGGTTTTGAAGACATGATCAATTATCAGCCGAGTGATAAAATGATTCTGGAGACTTTGCTAGGGAAATTACTGGTTATTCAGCCTTGTGAACAGTAATAAGGCCCTGATTGTCAAATGGTCTTCATGATTGATTTCCTTGAGAGGAAAAAGCTTTTGAAAGAGACATAAGCTGCTCAGATGATGAGGCTATTGCTTATTGTCTGTTTTTCACGACTCTATTTGAGGAATCGGAATTTGAATCTTTGGTAAAGACAGGGTTCTAACCAAGAATGAATTGGAAAGAAATAGTCAAACAAGACTTTGTACCCATGAGGAATGAACTCGACTGGGGATTTTCCTCCTTTGTTTTGAAGAGGAGAAACTAAAGCAACCTTCTTCCACGAGGAATGATCTCAGTGGGGAACTGGAGAAAGAAGATGTTCTTTCTGCTTATGGGTGACAACCTACTTGGAGAGATGACACGCCCATACTTGTTTCTTTTTCTTTTTTTTTTTTTTTTTTTTTTTTTTCTTTTTTTGAGGATAAATATATCCTAAACAAGTGATTTTAAAGCAAACATTGAAAAATGCAAGAATGCATAAATGATGCAAATATGTATGAATGATGAATGTCATGAATGTAGCATGCATGCTGACGATACTGACAGACAAAAAGTATATACTGGAGAGGGACCGACGTCGCAATACAACCAGATACTTGGCAAATGTTCTTCAACACGGTGTAGATAACACGGGTGATGAATGGTGTTGCGTGCTTTAAACTTCTCTGGGGAAGATAAGCATCTTTACTGGGATGGAAGAGCTTCTTCACTGGAGATGGAAAATCTTCTTCACTGGGGATAGAAGACCTTCTTTACCTCGAGGGGTAATTGCTTCAAGAATTCTTTTCTGGGACAAGAATACCGTTGTCTCAACAATTTTTCAGGGAGAATCCTTTTTGTTCATCCTATGGAGACGACTGCTGATGTTCCTTCCGTTGTTCACAACTCAAAGGAAAATTTCGCTTTTATTTTGAAAAAGAAAAGTGAAGTAAATTCATTTAAAACTTATTTTTTTCTTTTTTTTCAAAAGTGAATAACACAATTAAAGCGTCATTTTGCAAGCTAAAAGAAATTAGAGATTGCAAACAAATGGGCACAAGGCTCAAATTTATTTAATAGGATGGTAATCAGCTAAAGGCGTGATTCCATGGAGTATTTACAAAAGTTGGAAATGGTAATTATGCGGAAAAGGCTACATTGAAAGCAATAACCACTATTCCCCCTAACAACTTTGAGTTCCAACTGTGCTTGTCGCTTCAGATTGGCGATGATTTGATTGAAGATCCTTTGATGAAGTACAGACTCTTCAGGTGACGAAGTATAGACTAATGCAGTTACTTTGTCATAAATCCCTAATTTTTGCCTAGATTGCCCTTTCAGGTTTTCAATCTACCAGGATGAATTTTTTCTGTTTATTGTCTCTAATTTTTGCCTGGACCGCCCTTTCGGGTTTTCAGTCCACCGAGACGCTCATTTTTGCCTAAGTCGCCCTTTGCGGGTTTTCGACTTACCGAGCTGTTCTTTTATATTTTTTAGACAAAGTATTTCTTGACTGCATCAGCATTCACAGGATGTGGGAGTTCATCACCATCCATAGTTGCAAGAGTCATGGCGCCGCCAGAAAATGTTCTTTTGACAACATACGGGCCTTCGTAATTAGGAGACCATTTGCCCCTAGAATCTGGTTGAAAAGACAAGATCTTTTTAAGCACGAGGTCGCCTTCTTGAAATTCACGAGGTCGAACCTTTTTGTTGAAGGCTTGTTTCATCCTTGCTTGGTATAATTGTCCATGGCATAGAGCAGTCATACGTTTTTCTTCGATTAAGTTCAACTGATCGTATCTGCTTTGACACCATTCAGCCTCTGATAACTTAGTCTCCATGAGGACTCTCATTGATGGGATTTCAACTTCTACGGGGAGCACAGCTTCCATGCCGTATACTAGAGAAAAGGGAGTTGCCCCTGTTGAAGTACGCACTGAAGTACGGTACCCATGTAAAGCAAATGGCAGCATTTCATGCCAGTCTTTGTAAGTGACGACCATTTTCTGGACGATCTTCTTAATGTTCTTGTTAGCAGCTTCAACGGCGCCGTTCATTTTTGGTCTGTAAGGAGAAGAGTTATGATGCTCAATCTTGAATTCCTCACACAATTCTTTCATCATTTTGTTATTCAAGTTTGAACCATTGTCAGTAATGATCTTGCTGGGAATACCATATCGGCAAATGATGTTGTTCTTGATAAACCTCACAACCACTTGTCTTGTAACATTGGCGTAAGATGCTGCTTCGACCCATTTGGTGAAGTAATCAATTGCTACCAAGATGAAACGATGACCGTTTGAAGCTTTTGGTTCGATCATTCCAATCATGTCGATACCCCACATGGAAAAAGGCCACGGAGATGAGAGAACGTTGAGTAGAGTCGGTGGCACATGGATCTTATCTGCGTAGATCTGGCACTTGTGACATCTCTTCACGTGTTTGTAACAGTCAGATTCCATTGTCAACCAATAGTATCCTGCTCTTAAGATCTTTTTGGACATTGCATGCCCATTTGAATGAGTTCCAAAGGACCCTTCATGCACTTCATGCATTAACATGTCTGCTTCGTGTCTGTCCACGCATCTGAGCAAAACCATGTCGAAGTTTCTTTTGTATAGCACATCTCCGTTCAGGAAGAAACTGCCAGAAAGTCTCCTTAGAGTTTTCTTATCTTTGTTTGATGCCCCAAGTGGGTACTCTTGAGTTTGAAGGAAGCGTTTGATGTCGTGGAACCACGGTTTATCATCGATGACTGCTTCAGTTGCAAACACATAGGCGGGCCTTTCAAGGCGCGTAATTCTGACTGTAGGCATATCATTCCAATGATTGACTTTGAACATGGAAGATAGAGTAGCCAAGGCGTCTGCCATTCGATTCTGATCTCGAGGTATATGATGCAATTCAACCTTGTTGAAGAAAGTCAACAGACGTCTTGCATAATCTCTGTAAGGAATCAAGCCAGGGTGGTAAGTTTCCCACTTGTCTTTGATTTGGTTGATCACGAGGGCTGAATCTCCATATATGTCGAGGATCTTGATCCTTAAGTCAATGGCTTCTTCGAGACCCATGATACAAGCTTCATATTCTGCGATGTTGTTGGTGCACTCAAATAGCAATCTGGCGGAGAATGGGATATGAGTACCCTTGGGAGTGATGATGATTGCCCCAATTCCATTGCCAAAAGCGTTTACTGCTCCATCAAAAATTAGGCCCCATCTTGATCCGGGTTCAGGACCTTCTTCAGGTAACGGTTCGTCACAATCTTTCATCTTCAAGTACAAGACATCTTCATCAGGAAAGTCAAACTTGAGATATTGATATTCATTAATTGGTTGATGCGCCAAATGATCGGCGAGAATACTTCCTTTGACCGCTTTTTGAGCACGGTACTCAATGTCATATTCGGATAACAGCATTTGCCATCGGGCAATCCTTCCCGTTAAGGCAGGCTTTTCAAAGACATACTTGATCGGATCCATTTTGGAGATTAACCAAGTAGTATTGTTGATCATGTATTGGCGGAGACGTTTTGAAGCCCAAACCAAAGCACAACACGTTTTTTCGAGCATGGAGTAACGAGACTCACAATCTGTGAATTTCTTACTCAGGTAATAGATGGCATGCTCCTTCTTACCGGTTTCATCTTGCTGTCCAAGCATACAACCCATGGATTCTTCCAACACGGTAAGGTACATGATTAATGGTCTTCCTTCAACCGGAGGAATCAATATTGGTGGTTCTAACAGGTATTCTTTGATACTGTCGAACGCTTTTTGGCAATCTTCAGTCCATACAACCCCTTGATCTTTGCGGAGAAGCTTGAAAATTGGCCCACAAGTAGCAGTCATTTGAGAGATAAACCTGGAGATATAGTTCAATCGTCCGAGAAATCCTCTTACTTGCTTTTCAGTTTTTGGTACAGGCATCTCTTGAATAGCTCTGACTTTGTCGGGATCTACTTCAATACCTCTTTGGCTGACAATGAAACCTAAGAGTTTTCCAGATCTAACCCCAAAAGTACATTTGTTAGGATTCAAACGAAGCTGATACTTCCTTAATCGTTGAAACAACTTCAAAAGGTATTCAATATGTTCTTCTTCTGTACTGGACTTGGCTATCATGTCGTCCACATAAACTTCGATTTCTTTATGCATCATGTCATGAAAGAGAGTAGTCATTGCCCTTTGGTAAGTTGCGCCTGCATTCTTTAATCCAAATGGCATCACTTTGTAGCAAAAGGTACCCCATGGGGTGATGAAAGATGTCTTCTCCATGTCTTCAGGAGCCATCTTGATCTGATTATAACCGGAGAACCCGTCCATGAAGGAAAAGACGTTGAACTTAGCGGTGTTATCAACCAGCATGTCGATATGTGGTAATGGAAAGTCATCTTTTGGACTGGCCTTGTTCAAATCACGGTAGTCAACACACATTCTGACTTTGCCATCTTTTTTCGGAACTGGCACTATGTTGGCCAACCATTGAGGATACTCGGAGGTGACAAGAAAACCTGCGTCGAGCTGTTTTTGAACTTCCACTTTGATCTTGTTAGCCATATCAGGGTGAGTCCTTCGCAATTTCTGCTTAACCGGCGGACATTCTGGCTTCAATGGCAAGTAATGCTGAACAATATTGGTATCCAACCCGGGCATGTCTTGGTAGGACCAGGCAAACACGTCAACATATTCTTTGAGAAGGTCTGTCAATTTACTCTTGACATCAGTATCAAGCAGCGATCCAATGGTCACTTCTTTTTTGTCTTCTTCAGAACCCAAGTTGATCTTTTCTAAAGGCTCTTTGTGAGGCAGAATGGCTCTTTCCTCGTGCTTAAGTAATCGAGAGATCTCGTCCGGGATCTCCTCTTCTTCCTCTTCTTCGGCTTCGAACACAGGAAACTCAAAGTTGGGAGAGGGCATAGGGTTATTGCATTCAATGGGTTTATCAATAGTAAATCTGCACATGTGATTTATATTTATTTCAGAAAATTTATGAATGCAAGAGTGTATGCAGATTTTTTTGAAAAAGTTTTTTTCTTTATTTTGGTTTTTTAGGATTACCATTTCCAGAAAAAGCAAAAATAAAAACATATAATGTAGGGAATTCAAAATGACACTTTATTTATGATTCATTTTTGAAACAAAGCCCTAAACACAAACTCATTTGTCTTGGGCAGGACAAAGAGGGAAACTTTTAAAACAAAGCCCTATACACAAAGTTATTTGGGCGGAACATTTAAAAGCAAAGCCCTATAAAACATCTCTCTGCTTTGGGCAAGGCAGGAGGTCAAAATAACAGCGAGGTGATTACTTTGAGCGGCGAACAACATTCGGAACGTCGACAGCTTTCCAGTAGCAACGAACTCCTCTGTGTATTATGTATTCAGGAAAATTCTCCCCAAAATTATCTTCAGTATTGACATTGACCGCTGGTCGAGCAGGATTTGAAGGTCCTGGTTTGTCACCCTTGTTCTTTGTAGAGTTGAAACGGTCTTCTTCTACTTCTTGAAGAGCATAAGATGAGTCACAATCTTCAGAATTTTCAGGATGTATTTCCCAGTCTTCAGGATGAAGAGACTCATTGTCAGCGACACTTTCTAAGTCAGCTGTGGGATCATCTTCCCCTTCATCTTCAAAAATGGCATTTATGTGATAATAACCATCTTCAGGGTTATCAATCTTGGCAGGTGCATTGAAGCCGAAATCTTCAGTAATTTCAGGTTGCTGAGAGAATTGACATGGCTGATAAGCCTCTTCTGGTTGACTATTATATTCAAAGGAATCTCCCCATCCAGTTGGTTGGATATCCTCCATCGCAATCTTGTAACTTTCAGGTGCAGTGTATTTCACCATGTAATCAAATTTTCCACTTGATTGTCCCAATGTGTCCCAGATTTCTGTAGGAACAGGTTCAGTTTCATCGCCTTTGGATTTCTCTGAAGGAGGATGTGGTTCTTCCTGAGATATGTATCCCGAGTCATTGAGATAACATTTCCATTCTTCTTCAGGATTAGGTAGACCTTCTTCGATGCATTCTTCAATAAGGACATTAACCTCTTGAGGAATTGGGTTAAGGAATCCTCCACTAATGAATGTTTCTTTGATCGGACGAAGGATTTCATCCTTCTTAGTGCAGTTTGAGAATGTTGGTGAACATCCGAGACCTGCTCTAGTTTCATTCTTGGTCGGGATCACAACTTGCCCCCAGCCAGTGGTAGTTCCATCTTTTACTACTTTCACTGCCTCTTTGTAAGAAGAGATTGACGCTTTCTTTTTGGAAGATTCGTCTTCTAAAGATAGACCTTGGAACTGAGTTCCTTCCACATCATCAGCACTTATGAAAGAGAAATTGGACAAATGGCTCACCATCAAGGCTTGTTCTCCACTTATCGTTACCAATTTTCCATTTGTTACAAACTTTAACTTTTGATGGAGCGTAGAAGTTACTGCCCCTGCTTCATGGATCCATGGTCGTCCTAACAGACAGCTATAAGCAGCTTGAATGTCCATGACCTGGAAAGTGATTTGGAATGTATGTGGACCAATTGTCATGAGAAGGTTGACTTCGCCGATAACAGATTTTCGCGATCCATCAAATGCTTTGACAACTACACCACTGAACTTCATAGGCATTCCTTGGTAAGACAAGCGAGCAAGAGTCGTCTTTGGCATCACATTCAAGGAAGATCCGGTGTCTACCAACACATTGGACAAAGAGTCTGACTGACAGTTCATATAAATGTGCAAAGCAAGATTGTGATTTCTACCCTCCTCGGGGAGTTCTTCATCACAGAAGCTTAAATTGTTGCAAGCTGTTATGTTGGCTATTATCCCATCAAAGTGATCAACAGTCACATCATGATCTACAAAAGCTTGATCCAAAACTCTCATTAGGGCTTCCCTGTGTGCTTCAGAGTTTAAAAGTAATGAAAGTATTGAGATCTTTGAAGGAGTCTGCATAAGCTGATCCACAATCTTATATTCACTTCTTTTGATAAGCTTCAAAATTTCATCAAAGTCAGGATTGACACTGGTTCCATTGGACTGACCAACATTAGTGTTTGTATTACTGACAGGAGTTTCCACAGGATTTCCCACTGGTGTATTAACAGGATTTTGTCCGGTTGCAGGAGCAACAGGTTGCTTTGAAGGTAGTGGAGTATACACACGTCCACTTCTTGTTACTCGACTCACATCAGCGATATTCACGACAGATGAAAGAGTAGGTAAAGGAACTTCTTGTCCATTCTTTATCATGGTAGCATTGTAGCTGTACGGAACTGCCTTGTCAGAGTCATAAGGAACAGGTCCAGGTAGACAAATGATCAAAGGAGCAATAGGAACCTTCGGCTTGTTGTAAGTAACTTCCATGCGCTCAGGCATGTTGAAATGAGGAACGATGATGTTAACCGTAGGCATTTCCGAGTTGATATCTGAGACTAAAAGCTCATGCGGATAGCATCCTATCATGTTAACTTCATTTTCATCCCTATTTCTGTAGATCTGAATAGTACCATTATCCAACAGAACTTGGAGATCTCTTCTCACAATCGAACATCCATGAGGATCTACACAACATATGCTACAGGAACCATAGTGATGCTGGCGAAAATTCGGCCCTCGACAGAGAGTGGCGTGCATTTGTACCAAATTGGCTCTTGAGTGATTGATATTATAGACTCGGTACGGACCAGGACATCCATACACCATGTTTACAACATGCCCTCCATGATTGGGCAGCGGATTTGCTTGCACATTAGGATTCAAATTTCTGAAAGAGAGGAGATTAGATCTTACCAACCTCTGAACTTCATTTTTCAAAGCTATGCAATGCTCGAGATCATGGCCAGGTGCTCCTTGATGATAAGGGCATGAGACCTCAGCTTTGTACCACCATGGGAGTTTCTCAGGTACGGGTGGTGGTGCTTTAGTTTGAACGAGACCTCTTTCAATCAAAGCAGGATACAATTCTGTGTAGGTCATTGGAATCGGATCAAACTGTGGAGCTCTTTGTACACGGTTCTGATTATTGTTAAACTGCTGAACCTGTGGTCGAGGCTGTTGCTGAAACTGCGGAGTAAAACCCGGATTCGGTGCAGTATTAACGGCTGGTGCGATAGCAGCAATCTGTCGTTGGCGATTGACATTTCCTCTTGGCTTTCCTTCGGATACCATGTCAACACTTTGTTCTTTCTTCTTTGGGAAACCACTTCCGAACTTTTTGGTTCCACTCGAAGATCCACCTTCTTTAGTTAGACGTCCGGTTCGGACTCCTTCTTCTAGACGCATCCCCATGTTTACCATTTCGGTGAAATCACTTGGAGCACTAGCAATCATGCGTTCATAATAAAACGGACTGAGAGTATTCAGGAAGATCTTTGTCATCTCTTTCTCTTTTAACGGTGGATTAATCTGAGCAGCAGTTTCTCTCCATCGTTGGGCATACTCTTTGAAAGCTTCATGGTCTTTCTGAGCCATGGATCGAAGCTGATCTCTGTCTGGAGCCATATCCGAGTTATACTTGTATTGTCGGACAAAGGCCTCACCTAGGTCATTGAATGTTCGAATATTAGTGCTATCCAAGCCTGTGTACCACTTCAGTGCGGCACCAGTCAAACTGTCTTGAAAGTAATGGATAAGCAACTGATGATTATCTGCATAAGTAGACATTTTTCTGGCATACATCACAAGATGGCTTTGTGGACAAGAACTTCCTTTGTATTTCTCAAAGTCTGGGACCTTGAACTTAGCTGGTATCTGTACACTGGGAACCAAACATAGCTCCTGGGCATTCTTTCCAAACAAATCTTTTCCCCGAATAGCTTTGACTTCCAACTGAATCTTGTTGAATTGTTCTTGGAGATCTCCTACAAGATTACGCTGATTTGTGCTATCACCCTGATCATGATAAATCTCATTATCTCCGTAAGGAACAGTGTGAACCATAGGAGTCGGAACCGTCATAGTGGGTTGAGAAAGTGCCATAGTGACTTGAGAAAAAGTTACCCCCTGATTTGGAGTAAACTGTGAACTTTGTGCAGCAGGCGCTTCAGTCGTGGATGTTTGAACCCCAGAGAAATTATGGCGAAATCCTGTACCAAAGCTGAAAGGCGTGCCCCAACCTTCTGGCATGGAGAAAGATGGAATACCGAATGCAACTGTAGAAACTGGAGTAGTGACTTCAGATGTTACCGTCGCTTGGCTGTTGGGTGGCGGCGGCTGATTCTGTGCGGCCATCAAGGAATCAACCAGAGTAGTGAGACTTTCCAACTTTTCCTGAAGGGTGGTCACTGTACCACGAAGCTCAATATTCTCTTGTTCAGAGTGTTCCATTACTCTTCTTCTGCTTGAACGAGTATTGTATCTGTGTTCTGATTGCGAGCGCGGTCGAGAAACTTTGAGACGCGACAGCTTGACGATCTATTGGAGAAAGATCCAAAAGATGAGACTCTATACAACGGACTCGATATGCAGAATGATGTATGCAAAAAGAAATTTATGATTTTTCCAAACATTTTAAAGATTATTTCCTTGCAAACATTTGAACACAAACAAATCTTTTATTCATTCATTTTTTATTATTATTATTTTTATTACAACAATGGGAAATGTTACAACATTGGAGCGTAGCTCCTTACAAAAGCAAATGATATAAAAAAGCTAAACAAATCCTAAACATCTTCATCAGACGAAGAACCAAATGCATTGTGCAGCTTGAGCTTCATGATTTCTTTCCCATAGTGAGCTTTCAATTCGGCCTTTTCAGTCCTCAGCTTGTCAACAATATTCTTCCAATCATCAGGAGTCGGAGCGTTGCTAGTTGAGCCTTCAAGATTCTTCTTGCTTTCTTTGATGTATCTTCTGATTGCGGCATCTTTCTGACGAATCTTCTCATCTTTACTCATGAGCCATCCATCTTGATAATAGAGAGTTTCTTCGTGATCTTTCACTCTTTTCTTCAACTTTCTATTTTCCACATCAATTCTACGAAACTTTTCTTCCCAAGCGTCTTTTTCTACCCTCATCTTGGTCAAAGTGTCCTGGTATTCCTCCATAGCGGGAATGTTGGGTCGTTGAGACACTGCAGGAAACATGGGTTTTTCATAAGCATAAGACATTTGGAACTCTTTTGCTCTTTTCTTTACCCAGCAAGTGTAGGTGTCCATGGCAATGCAATTTCTTTCCTCGCCTTTTTCTTTCCATCGGACGTCGTACCAAGCTCTCACCATTCTCGCTTTCAAACTTTTAGGATTATCCCCTTCTCGGTAGAAGTAGCCTTCCACTGTAGGACCAATGGGTTTAGCTGAATTTGCATTCCCGAGTTGTCGTCGGGCTAGGACCGGATTGTAGTTAATTCCTCCTTGTGTACCAATGAGGGGTACATTGGCGAACTCTCCACAACTATCAATGGTTTCTGTACCACAGCGAGCCAAGGTGTACCAACGGATATCATTATTAGTAAGAGACATAAGTCTTCGAGGCCAACGCAAACCTTCTCGGTTTTCTGTGAAGATAGGAGACTGAGGTAAGTGTGAAACAATCCATTTGAACAACAGAGGTGCACAACAAACAATGATTCCACCGCCTTGGCGATTCCTATGATGGATAGAGAAATACATGTCACCAAGCAAAGTCGGAACAGGATTTCCAATAAGAAAAATCTTTATGGCATTGATATCAACAAAGTTGTCGATATTGGGAAACAGAACTAACCCATAGATGAGCAAGGCTAGTGTAGCTTCAAAAGCTATCATGCTACCAGTCTCGATGAAATCAAAGGCTTTCTTTACCAGGAAGTGTGAAGTTAAACCCGGGAGATTTCCTTTGGTAGTCCAATTACTCTCTACTTCAGACTTTTTCATGTGAATACTTGCTGCAATGACGTGTGACTTAGGAATGGCTTCCAAACCATTGAAGGGTATCTTGTCAGACACAGGAATACCTAAAAGATTGGCATATTCTTCCAAGGTCGGTACCAACTGGTAGTCTGGAAAGGTAAAACAACGGTAGACGGGATCATAGAACTGAACCAGAGTCTTGAGAAGTCCTCCATCAACATGAGTGTTCAAGATAGGCAAAAGTTTTCCATAACTTTTCCTAAAACTACAAGGATCTTGTACAAAAGATGCTAACTCTATCAGTCTTTCCACATCAGGCGCTTTGAAACCGTACTTTTTGGTATACCTTTTTTCCATAACTTAATCCTATAATGTTTGCAAAGAAAAATTCTCTAAATTTTTGGAAAAATCATGTTTTTTTTTTTATGGAAAAAGATGGGTTTTCTAATGAATGTATGAATGCATGGATGCATGGATGCCACATATTCAAACATGGTAAAGCAAACATGGTAGTTCAAACATGGTAACGCATACATGGTACTACAAACATGGTATACAAACATGGTAACGCAAACATGGTACGCATAGGCTCAAAGGTCCAAAGTCACGAGCATGAGGTCAGAGAACCAAAAATGGGATAGTTCTAGTTAATCACCTGCACAACATGTTCTACTGATACGTCAGAGTCTACATTTTTCTTTCGGATATTACCGGCCTTCCACAATTAAACTCATGAGCCAGTAATATTCTCAAGAAAAACTCGTCTGAGTGTGGTTCTCCGCATGACAACTAATCCAAGTCTTCACCTGAATAGTTTCTGCACCACAACCTAATAAGGCCAGGATGGGTTGGGGTTCTACGGTCTCTCAGCTTCTACAGTTCAATGAAAGTAATAATGTCTTCGCTACGAAACATGCTAAACATATATTACCAACAAGGAACCTCCACTGAGCGGAAGGATTCTCAAGTGCGCCTGCACATGACTATACCCTCCACCTAATTTCTTATGTGTACTTAATCCGGGTTAGGATTTGTCCATAATGTATCACTTGTAACAGAACCACGCAAGTAACAGAACCAGAACCACACATATAACAAAAAATGAAATGAAAAATAAAGCAAATAGAATTAACCCTTCCTTTGGAAGCAATAAAAAGATGGTCCCCAGTGAAGTCGCCATTTTTTCTGTCGCGGGGAAAAATCGTTGTCTTTTTTCGGGATGAGACACCTGATGCCTTCTTTGGGCTCGAGTGCTCAAAAAATGATTTTTCTTTTGTACGGACCAAACTTTTTATTGTTTCCAAAAGAGGAAAAGGAAAAAAGTTGCAATAACCTAAAAAGTGGGGGAGAGATCTTTGGGTAAGAGGGTTGGTTATACGAAGGGAAGGTATTAGCACCCAACGTATCTATAGTACTCTATAGGTTTCTTTGCTTTTTTCATTCCATGTTGTTGAGAGGTTCTTGTGAAATAGGTGGGACCTAAGGTGTTTGTTTGATTATGCTCGCAAAGATCATCGCGATCCTCTGCATACATATCCCTTAGAGGGAATCAGAGCATCTGTAGCTCGGGGTCTACGGGTGCTAAGGTTTGAATGGTTTTTTGTTTTATTTTGCTCGCCAAGGATCGACCTTGTGCCTACGTATTCTCAAAGGGATGTTGAGAAAGTCAGAGCAATCGTAGTTCCCACTTATGCTAGTGGAAGCAAAGGATAAGAGACAAATGTCATCTAAATGTTCGATGTATCTAATCTATATCATCACATACATCTGTTTGTTTTTGTTTGAAAATCTTTTCATTATAAGCCCTGGGCCATGCCGCTTAGGGTGCTTAGAATGATAAAGAGGTTTTTGTTGTTTAACCAGCCTTGTGGCAAAAACTTTCAATGAAGTCAGCCTTGTGACAAAAAGTTTTGATTAATCAGCCAGCCTCGTGGCAAAAGTTTCAATGAAGTCAGCCTTGTGACAAAAACTTTGATTAATCAGCCAGTATGGTGGCAAAACGGTTTGATTGATTAGCCAGCCTTGTGGCAAAAAAGTTTGATTGATTGATTGTTTGTGATGATATAGAAGAGATACTCCTATCATAGAGATGATAAATGTCTAATCTCCTAGGGTATTTGATTTGGATATTGGGGATGCTTATAAGAAGCCCGTGGGTCCTTGTACGAAGCCCAAGAGGAGGCTATCCGAGGGTCCTTGCATTGTAAGCCCAAGAGGAGGCTATGGGAGGGACAATCCAGGGTCCTTGCATTGTAAGCCCAAGAGGAGGCTATGGGAGGATCACTCGTTTGTGCAAAGCCCAAGGGGAGGCATGGTATAGCTGGTCTGAGCTCTTAGAGCGATTTCACCGGGAAACCATACTCTATGTCCTAACCTAAACTAGTGGAGATTCTTTGCACGAAGCCCAATAGGAGGCTATGGGGAACCTAGTGTTGTACTAAGTTGAACAAGCACACATATCACACATATGAACAAACATGAACAAGTATGAACAAACATGAACAAACATGAACAATTATATATGACAAAGTGTGTGTATATAATGGAGTTTATGAAGGAAATATACCTGTAAGCATGATCCATTTGTATACACAGGGCTCGGGACTCACACTCGGGGAGAGGTCCACTTGAGTTTATTCAAAGCTATGTAAACAGCTATTTACAAAAGGGCTTGGGACTTATACCTACATGGAGGCCCATGGTATATTTTTGGGAAGATTTAAAGAAACCTTCATTTTGGCTTGTTATTTAAAGTTAAAAATCAAACTGATTGAGATATGTACAAAACGGTGTGTGTACAATGAAATACCTAATTTCATGTACTGGAATGGGTATGTACAAAAGGGGCTTGGGACTTATACCTACGTGGAGGCCCGTGTTTTATTTACAAAACATGGTTGATTGTTTTTATTTACAGACGCGAAGTTTCGCTTTTGAAAGACTGTTTGAAGATTTGTTTGAAAAGTTTATTCTGTTTGAAGAAAAACTGTACAAAAAGCAAAGAAATGGGACTTACACTCTCTAATATTCGAGAGGCCCCTGTTTTATTTACATAAAACAGGGTGGGTGGTTTTGAAAAAAAGATGTGAGATTTATTGTTTTGAAAAAACAGTTTGAAAAGTATTGTTTTGAAAAAGTTTTCTGTACAAAGAAAAACTGTAAAAAAAAGAAGAAGAGTGGGTCTTATACTCTCTAATATTCGAGAGGCCCCACTTCATTTTGAAAATCATTTGATCAATTAAAAAGATTTAATCAAAAGTTTCAAAAAGAAATGGTTTATCGTTTTTTGAGAAGAAATGCGATCGCTCGTTTTAAAACGATTTGAATTTTGAAAGGAGTCAAATTAATCAAGATAAACAAAAAGATCGTCTTCAATTAACACTTAGATGATTAGGGTTTATTCAAAAAATATTTACAAGTGATTAACTTTGAAAATCAAATGAAAAACAATATTTTAAAGTATTAAAAAACACTTAAAACATGTCATTTTAAACCTATATAAAAATGTATTAAATAAATCTTTTTTGATGATTTTTTTTGGTATTCATAAAATATGTATATTAAACAAAGAGTATGCAAAAAATGAAGTGAAAATAATGAATTTTGATTGGTTAAATTAATTGGTGAAGTTGTTAAAGAAAATGAAGAAAAATAGTGATAAAAAATTGGTTTTGTCTTCCAAAGGGCTTGAACCCACGCACCCTTGCTCACTAACCAAAACAACAACCAACTGAGCTGCGCGTGCAGCTTGTTTATGATACGCGTTCAACACATTATATTTTAAAACAATTATTTGAATTCTTTGAACGAAAATCTGGCGCCAAGAACACACCCTAACTGAAATTCAAAAATCTTCAAAACTGTGTTGTTTTGATTGATCAAAGGGTCTATCTCACTCGGTTTTGGACGAGGATCATGATGATGACCTTCAATTTCATTTATTTTTGCTCTAAGGTTATTAATTTTGTGATGAACACTAAGAACCCTAAAACTGAATTTGATCGTGAAATGATGTATGATTGATGAATTATGAAATTGATTGAGGGCTAATGATCAGTGATAGTGCAGAAACAAGATAGCAACTCAATTTTTCATTTATGATGCATGTATGTATGAGTTTGAAGTTCATAGCACTTACCTTCAAAAACGGCCAAGCTGGGATTCGAATTCTGCAATAGAGGTGTTACAGATGCTTTGTGATGATCTGGATAGCTTCAATGGACCTTATGGAAGGTGTCTGGATGCTTGGAACCATCTGAATTCATCTGGGCATGGCTATGGTACCCGACCTGCATAAGCTTGGAGTGAGAATCGAATCTGATGATGGAGGTGTTTCAGGTCATGTATGATGATTGGTATAGCTCATATATGGTATATGGAATGTGTTTGGATGATTAACTTGGACAGAAATGAGCTTGTGTGGATTTTGGCATGATAAGGCTCATTTCATACATTTTTGGAGGTTGAAGAGTGATTCTGAGTTTTGGGGCAATTTGAGGTGTATGAATGGATCAAACAACTTCCATATGATGTTTAGGAAGTGTTAGAAGCAACACTTTGCTCAGAACTTGCAAGAGATGGAAATTGCACTTTCTCCTCTTTGAAACTCATGAAACTTGCATTCTAAGAAAGAAGAGAGAAAACCTATAATTGTGAGGTTTTGGTGTGAATTTGAATGTGGTAAGGACCTCTATTTATAGGCCATGGATTCTGAATACAAAGCTTTGCAACTTGCTCAAAGAATGGTGATTTGGCACTTAAGAGATAGAATGGAATCTTACCATTTAATGCATATGGTTAAAGTTACTAAACCATGGTTAAAATTGGCTATGCTTCTTATCTCTTTCCCATCTGTCTCAAATCAGAAAAATATCTCCAATTATTGCCTCTATGCATCATTACTTGGTCCATTTGGCAATTTGGTTCATAACTTTGTGAAAATGGCTTGAAATTTCAAGTGAAAAGTTCACTAATGGCAAAATTCAAAACCATAGCTACACTCCATATTTTTTCATGCTCTTGGACATTTTGGAAAGCTCATGTTACACACTTCAAAACCCTAGTTGAAAGTTTCTTCAAGACCTTTAAGGAAATGGGTGAAAAAGATCCATGAACTTTGAAGAAAATGAGATTTCAAGTGAAGTTTTCAAAAAGTACCAACTTTGAAGCACCATATCTCTTAAATGGTTGATCTTATGGAAAAATTTTATATGTGTCAAAGTTGTTTATTGGATCAAAATCTACAACTTTCATGTTGGAAGTTTTTTTCAGTTTGTAGGTGAAATTTTGAGAAATTCCCTTCCAAAGTTTGGAAAAAACCATTGAAAAACACTTAGAAAATTTTCTAAGTATGAAAAGTCAAACTTTTGACTTTTGATTCTTGATTGATTTTCTTGATTTTCCTTGATCAAATGACTTCTCATATCATATATTGATGATTCAAAACTTCAAAAGTCATGGTTGACCAAAATTCCCCAAAAGTCAATGGTGATCTTGTACAGTTGACTTTTTCAGACGAATCGCGTTTCTGGAGATTTCAAATGAAACAGGCTATCCTCATCAAATGAATGGTATGAATGGATCATATTGAGGTATTAGAGGATATTGAATCATGATTTGAGTTGTGGCAACATGTCCTGATTAAAAAGTCAGTTGTTCAGTGAATTAGGTCAAAAACCCTAATTGTCGACCAGATGAAATTGATGACTGTAGGTCTTGAATTAAGATACAATTTCCATTGTATATTGTCATAGGGATTATTTGAGGATGATTGAAACTTTTGATTGACTTCCTGGGGATTTTTAGGGTTTCCCAAATGTGATCCCTGATTTCAGTCCCTGATAGTTCAAAACCCTGATCTGAGGATTTGTCTGATCAATCTTTGTGTAGGAGATGTTCTGAGCCAATGGATTAGGTCAAAATGATGCACTTGGGGTCTTGAGGTCATGTCCCAAGTCATTAGGTCAAATTCTGAGCAAAAGTCAAGAGTATGCTATCTTCAGTCAAAACCCTAATTCAGTCGATTCAAAGCTGTTGAGTTTGTTGAAATGAATCTCTGGGGACCAAATGTTGGTTGTTGATGAAGATGATTCATTTGAAATGAAGGGAGAACAAAACCCTAATTGATTGTTACTTGTACTGATGAGTGATTTCCTGATTAAATCCTGCTGAGTCACAAGTAACAAACACAAGCTATGCAATTTGTTAGAGATGCAAATGATGCATATGCAAATGATATGAGGTGGTATCTTAGGTCAAAAATTGGGGTATGACAGGAGTGTACATGGAAGTGTTTTTGTCTCTGGGACCACAAATATCCCTTTTTCTTGGACTTGATCATTAACTATTTTCTTTTAGGTCTTGGTTTTTTATTCAAAATCACATGTTGTTTGGTAACATCTTATCCTGTCAATATCTAGTAACTTTACAGGCTGTATGAACAAACTTGAAAGTCGTTCTCCAATTTCGATATACGCTTCTAAGTGAACTAATGTAATCTAATAACTGATCTTTTAAGTGTTGTAGTAGATTCTTAACTATCTTTTACATGATATATGTATCATATACATATTTGTTCCAAACCTTTTTCTTCTAAGTTTCAAACTTTCCTCAATTGAAATATCATAAAGTGAATGCTTGTACATGGTAACAGGTCCTTCAGTAACCTGAGGTACACATACTTGGTAATAGATTCTAGCACACTTTCTGCAACAATTATTTCAAAATCCAGTAACAGATCCATGGATTTTGTCACTAACAGACAATAGATTCTGCATCGGAAAGAAAGAACAAATAAAACCCATTCTCCGTCGAACTCATGCCTTCACTATCTCACCACCGTCGTCCCTCTCTTAATTGGTATTTAGTAATATTTCTTTTCTCCAATTATTGCTTTGCGTTTACCAGATTCTATTCGTAACGTTTCTTCCTTTTCTTAATTTCATATATGATAGTTTATTAGTTTACCTCTACAGAAATTTTAGTACTGTTATGGTCGTCATTGCGTTTTTTAGTTTTTGAAGTTTCACTTATAAATAGTTAATTAAGGCTTGAGCAGTTGAGTAATGTCCATTTGATTTTAGATATTAGCTTGCTAGAGAACTCGAAGGTTTTGTGGAAAATCAAAGTAACATACAAGATTCACTGATAGAGTCTTTGTACATTACAATTAATAGTTATAAAATTTGTGTACTAATTTTTCATTTTTAAAAGAAAACAAAGAATTTCAATTGGTAAAATGTGTATGTACCTGACTATTTTATATATTTTGAATTGGGTCTTATTGTACAATACATAATCAATATTCCTTCTATGATACAGGAAAATAAGAAGTAGCAATTTTGTCTGTGGGTTCAGCGCTTTGGGTTCGTGAAGTGTGGTTACTACTTGATGTTGTTTTTTGTTGTCGTTTCTTGTATTTTAGGTGTTTCGTTTAGAGAATATGGTTTTTGCTTTGGGATTTGGATTTAAGTACTCTTAGATGGAATGCATGCATCTATAAATTTGGCTATGCAAATGCCCTCTTTTTTTAGTACACTAAATGTCATCTATATATATGTTATGATATTTGTAAACAAAAGAATTTGGTTTTAAATGTTATTTGGTATTGATGGATCATAATATGTATGGAATGAGTAACTTAAAGCGTTATTTGATATTGAATTGAATGTAGCTTTTTGATATTTGCACACTAAAAGAATGATTTTATGTACATAAAAAAGTGTACTACAATAACATTTTATAGATAGTGTTATTAATAAGACATCCGATATTAGCACTTTTAAGAGAAAGTGCTATAAAAAATGTGCCATATGTTAGCGCTTTCTTTTAAAGTGCTATCAAATAGGGGCCATATATTAGCGCTTTTGTTGAAAGTGCTATCAAATATAATCATATATTAGCGCTTTGTTTGAAAGCGCTATCAAACATGCGTCGTTTAATAGCACTTAGTTTGAAAGTGCTGTCAAAATCAAATCCAAACACACACAAAGTGCCCACTTCAGTAGCGCTTTAGAAAAAACGCTATTAAAAAACTGTACTTTAATAGCGCTTGTAAAGTGCTATTAAACAAAAAACATCTACAATAACGACGCGGTTAATAGCGCTTTTAAGCGCTATAAAAAACAAAAAAAAACGCTATTAAATAACTTATTTGGCATAGTGTGGGTATCATCTGCACAAATCCGAACTGCCGCATGCACCACTCAGGGAGATACCGGACCATGATGCTGGTCCCGCATGCCAACCAGCCAGAATATAAAGATATGCCGTTAAAAGGGACAACCTGAGTGTAGTCGCTGAATGGCCTCCAGGTGACGTCATCGTGCATCGTGCGGTCCAGGTACCCACGGTATGGTCCCACCGCATTGTTCCCCCTCTGGAGAACGTATCTGGCGGCCCTGGGCATGGCGTCAACGTACTCAGGATCAATGTGAAAGCCGTGGATCCGGGAGAAGTAAGAGAAGATCCAACTCTGAAACACAAACACGATAATGTAACGTACCGTAAGTAAATACGAAACATAAATAAATACGAAACATAAGTAAATACGAAACATAAATAAATACGAAACAATTAAAATGAAACATACCGTGAGTAGTGTACAGGATCCGGTCAACTGCCTCGTCCTCTAGTTGGAGGCATCATTCAGCTTCTGGTATAGGTATGCCAGAGTAGCTACCCCCTAGTTCCACTGGTGAACGGTGGTCAAGTCCATGAAGTAGCGGAGGTAGGTCACGTCGATGTACCTCGCACTCTTGTCCACAAAGATCGCAGTGTCTACCACATGCATGTACTAGCACCGAAGAGCGCAACCACGGTGATAATGTGTAAATAGGTCGTCATCCGCATCCTCGGCGTCGGCTGCCGCCACCAAGTGGTGCTCGAAATAGCGGCTCAATGTGGTGAACCGGATATGAGGCCCAGATGTCGTGATGCACTCATAGTCAGCAACTTCGGGCTCCATACCCAAATAGAGCGCCATCCACTCACTGGCTTCGGCCCTCTGGATCCGGGAGTGGGTCAACAGCGCCCCCCTGATCGGCAGGTGGATAAGACACTGCACATCATGCAAGGTGATCGTCATCTCCTCAACCAGTAAGTGGAAAAAAGACGTCTCCTTGTGCCACTGCTCCACAAAGGCCCCCCTGCATGTCATGGCTGATGGTGGAATACCCCTTCATGCAGAGCCCACTAAGCCCTGAAGCTCTCACCGTGTCGTTAAACCACTCGGAAGTCGGTTTAAAAGACTGAAAACCTTCCGGGCGTGGTTCACCATTTTCAACGGCCCTCTCTCCTGTTACAAAAAAACAAATAAAAAAGTATGTTAAACAGACCGTTAAGAAAATATTGAATAAACATTGTCATACCCCAAAATTTGCCCATCATATTTTCTCATATTTCAGTCCATCTAACCTTCAAATACTCAAAGATACACAAGGAGGAAGCATACAGTGTCTCTCCTAAACAACGACCCTCCAACTAGGGTTTTGCTCCTCTCAAAGAAAAAATCAGGTTCTGACACCTCAAGTGGACCTCAGGGTCCCTCACATGTCTTATAATATCCTCATGACAAGTTTCAAGCTCTGACTCACAAGATCGATCAATCAACTGCTCAAACGATCAATAATCGACTAGTTGACCTAAAAGTCAAACTATGGTCAAACCACAGTCAAAACTTCTGATTTTTGGTCAGCATCCTCATTTTGAAGTATCATTCATCATCGGATCAAAGTTTGATCATGATTTATCAAGAAAAGCTCCAAAATCATCAAGAACCTGAGTTTCTAAATTAGGGTTTTAAGGAGAAATTCAACCCAACTTTGACCAGCCATAACTTTCACATGAAAAATCAGAAATTTCCCATCCAAAGCTCATTTTGAAGGAAATTTGATTCTCTACAATTTTGTCTCTCACATGACAAGCCCAAAAATGCTTCATTTGAGAGATATGGACCAATACATTACAGGTCCTCCTAAAAAGTCAACAAAAACACCTTTTGGGTCAAAGCTCATAACTTGAGAATGGAATATCTATTTGAGATGAAACCAAAAGCATCATTTAAAGGACACTCTAAGCTTTCTAAAAAGTTCAATTACACTTCCATACAATAAAAAATGAAGGAGTTATGACTGGTGCAAGTTGGGCAAAATTTGAGAATTACATGAAACCCTAATTAGTGAATTTTGAAAGTTTGAGCCATGGGCCTTTATTTTCAAGTTTCCCACGTGGATTTAAGCTCATCAAAGGCCCATGAATCATTTTATCTTTATTTTGGTGGTTTTTATTTATTTTATTTTGAATTTATTCATTAAAATTAAAATAAATCAAAATAAAATCAGTATTTAATGATAAAATATGATTTGATTATTTGTAAAATTATATAATCAGATGGAGTTTGATCTAATGGCCATGATTCGAGGAAAATATGCATGGAATAACATGATGCTCAAAAATAGAAAGATTTTATACAAAAAATTTTTTTTAATTCCCTTGTTACTATTTTGTTTGATTTTTTCCTCAAGATTCAACCCTAAATCGTTCCTATATATATTCATAAACTCAGCAGCCACTAGGGGACGCAAAAAATTAGGAGAATAGGCTAGGGTTCCAAGAAAGAAAATTCTTCAAGAAGTTAGGGCATTCAAGATCGCGAATTACAGAAACTTTATGCCAAAACCATTCATATAATCTTGCTCCTGGAGTGCAGTAGAGTAAGTCTGGACCTAAATATACAGGTGTATCACGTCGTACGGCCCCACACTTAAATTCATCTTTTTCCTTTATGTTCTGTTAATCGAATTTTAATTATTAGCATGTTTTGATTGGAACTAACAATATTGACGAGTTCATGAGGTCCCTTAGAACAGGAATGGAGCATCGTTGAGAGCTTATCGTGACCAAATCACACGATGCCATGGTTAGGGCAAAACGGAGTTGTCCCTTCGTTCTCGTACTTCCGAGCATTTTCAGGCCATGAAAACATCTCCATTGAACTCGCAGCAAGCCAATTAGTAGACCTAGGTGCTTTTTATCTTTTGCTAACGTGAAATTTTTGAGGTTTCAATGTTACAGGAATTCGAAGGAAATATTCGCAGCAAATATCGCAGGAAAATCCATAACTAAATCCGCAGGAAAACGCAAGGAAGAAGACGAAGCTGACTGGGCTGATTGGTGCGTCGTGATTGGTTCGTCAAACATCTCTAATTCCTCTCCCCACGCGTGGCATGACGTGAATTGCCAGTCAACAAATCCAGCTTCTCTCTCTCGTTCCCATTGGTTCATAATAACGCAGGGGGGCCCATCTGTCTTTCTCTTTTGACTTGTTCCATTATCTTAATTGTTGTGTATTTATTTTTATTAAGATATTATATTGACAAACAATATTTGCAGACCAAGTGGCAAGAGAAGTGGAAGGTATTCCTATTGTCCTGGGTTCGGGTCTGACCTATACCATTTATTTTTTACAAATATTCACGACGAAATCTCATGCCCACGCCTTCATGAAGCTACAGTACACCCTCAAATCTCAGCCGTCGGATCACGCCCAGATCAATCCTTGCCCACAAGGACTGTAGTGCACCATGGACTTCAATAGACCTTCCACACTTGATCACCAGCTAAGTCACTTTTAATTATTTATTTATTTTTATATAAACCCTTTTTACTTATCTTCTTTTCTCTAGTTATTTTTTATTATTATTATTTAAAAAAATTAGTTTTAAAAAAACATGTTATCTATTAATTAAATAAACATTTTCACCATTATTTTTAAATCGGAGTTTCGACTTTTTTTTATATTAAAAATAATTGTTTTTAAGGTTTTTAGCTGATAATTATTTTAGGGTAACAATTTTTATCTTGCCTCAAACCCTGATTTTGGCAAGATAACTAATCATTGTCCCTTTTGGGTTTGCCTTGCCATTTTTTGCCTAAATTATTATTGTTGGGATCATTCATGCACTAAAATAAATTCTCTTCTTTGCGCAAATTTTGAGGGTTATTTTCAAATCCTTCAGCCACGTGCTTCGCCCGACCAAAAGTTAAGTTTCTAACCCTCTCTCTATTGATTATCAGTTTAATTTTATTTTGCCTCATGAAATTAAATAGGGTTTGTTTCACTATCGATGAATTCCACAGACACTCACTCCCCTATTACTTTCATTTTAATTTTCAGATAATCAATCAAGGGGGTGAGGGCGATCAAAGCATTCAAGAAGTGCATATTAATTATTTATGTTTTTTTTATTTTTTGTTTTAATTCCCCCATCCCCGCAGGTGTTTATTGTAATAGCGTAGGGCTTTTATTTTCCTGCCTTTAATTTCCGTAATATTAACTGCGTGATTAGTAAAGTAGGGGGTGACAAGATTAATTAACTGAACGATAGCTCACCTAAATCAGGATAACATAACTGAATTTGAACCACCTGATTGTGCCACACACGCACCTTTAAGGTAATCTCTCTGGTTGCCTTCGTTGCCTGTTGCCTTGTTGCTTCTATTGTACTAAATAGTCAAGTCCCTTCGGATATAGGGATACCTTAGCTTGTTGCCTTCGATTCAAAATCACCATGTCCCTCCGATAAAAGATCATAGTCCCTACGAGTTGCCTACGATAAATATGATCTCGTCCCTCGATTAAATGGTGATAGTCCCTTCGATTGCTAAGGTATCTTTACATGTTGCCTAAATGACTATTATATCCTTCCCTTAGACTACCTTCCCTCTTTATGGCATGGGACAGTCTTATGGTGAACGATACTCTCGATGACCCTCAAATCCAATTGAAAGACTTCCTGCCCTCTTATGGCATGGATAGATCCTTTCACTCGAAAGACTAAAAGAACGTTTTTTTTCAAACTTAGGGAAGTTGCTATTAATTGCTTGCTCAATTCAAAATTCAAATTCAAACTCCTTTTCCCGCTAATTTTCAAATACTTTTCAAAAGACTACGCTTATTTACAAGCTAAAGTTCTTCTTCAAAGTTTTTACTTTTCACACCTCATTTTCAAACATTTCAAACAATACAAAAGTGAGCTAAGCAATTAAGAGCCCATGGATAACCATGGATACAAAGGATGCCTTACACCTTCCCTTTGTATAACTTACCCCCCGAACTCAAAATCTTTTTTGAAAGGTCTTTTCCTGTTCTTTTAGCCTTTCCTAATTGGATAAAATAAAAGTCGGTGGCGACTCTTGCTATCCGCAACATTTTGATATAAAGTCAGTTCACCGTATTACAGAACTGGCGACTCTGCTGGGGATGCTTTCGAATAAAAGAGGGGTTACCTTAGAGCTAGGATCAATTTAAATTTGTTTGACTTGTTTGTTTTATCTTTAAAGGTTGTTTTGGGTATTCTGCTGTGTGAAAGATCCTACACCCGGATCTAGTGTACCTTAGGTATGTGGCATGAGACCAGGGAGGCTGTACGGCATGTATCGTTATGGTTGAACTGGTTGCCACCGTTAGTGCGACACTTTGGTTTTTCCTGATGGCCCTTGAATATGATCGAGGAGACATTTGGCTACCGCGTGGTGTCACAAGCACTAATTCGCCCTTAGAACCCTAGTTGAACTTGACTTTGGCCTATAGGAAGTAGCGAGATAGCTGGCTTTGGATTCCTGACTGAAGCCGGTTGATACTTGATGCTACACTCATTGAGATTGTACTCTAGGGATGCTTTTGGCTGGCCGATCGAGTGCCATGTTGAGACAATGCCTGCGAGAAAGATCAGAGATATGAGCACCATAGAACCCGGTTACTATTCTAGGACAGGTTGAAACAACTTAACTTCAGTGGGGAGGGTACTTACCTACAAACTTCACGCAAGCCTTTAAACCTAAGGACACTTGTGTGACTTGTCTGTGCTTGCTACTAACCCTTTGGTTTTCTTGCAGGTTTTTCTTGTGGGACTCACTCGTCCTTATTACCCTACGTTTATTCTGATGCATTGCATTCACATGACATCATGACATCATACGCATAACATGATTTAACTAACCCTTTCAAGGATCTTAGGGATTTAGGGCGCATAATTTCAGGTGCTCTTATCAAGGACCGAATTCCTAATCAGGGGGCAAGAGGATTTATTTTCCTCTGGCCACACACCTTCCAATTCAGAGACTCAGTACCTATCAAGGGGCAAGAGGATTTATTTTCCTATAGCCATGTACCTTCAAATTCAGAACTTCTCGAATCAGAGGCGATGACCCACTCGATATGGTGAGCTTGATTCTCAAAGAAAGACGTTCAAAGACAAAGTTCAGATTTCTTCAGACAAAGACGCGACCAAATCATTTTCTAATGTTGCTAACTAAAAGCCTAAAGACCCTTGAAAATATTGCATTTGCATTCATAACATCACATAAAAACTAATCTCACCTTTCAGGTCGACCAACCGGTCATGCAACTATCATCAACAAAATTAAATGCATCCTAAAGTATGGCTCTTTCAGATATGGTCTAATATATGACTCGTTCTGACATCCTTCATCAGATATGGTCTAATGTATGGCTCGTTCTGATTGTTCTCCTTCAGATATGGTTTAATGAATAACTCGTTCTGATTTCCTACTTCCAGATATGGTCTAATGTACGACTCGTTCTGGTATCCTTCATTAGATATGGTATAATGTATGGCTCGTTCTGATTGTTCTCCTTCAGATATGGTTTAATGAATAACTCGTTCTGATTTCCTACTTCCAGATATGGTCTAATGTACGACTCGTTCTGGTATCCTTCATCAGATATGGTATAATGTATGGCTCGTTCTGATTGTTCTCCTTCAGATATGGTTTAATGAATAACTCGTTCTGATGTCCTACTTCCAGATATGGTCTAATGTACGACCCGTTCTGGCATTCCTCTTCAGATATGGTTTAATGAAAAACTCGTTCTGATGTCCTACGCCAGACACATTCCGGAAGCTTGACCCCCAGACTTCTGAAACATTCCAATTGGATATACATTTCGGAAGCTCGAACCCCGGACATTCTGAAACACTCTTATCAGATGCACATTCCGGAAGCTCGAACCCCGGATACTCTGAATCTCTACACCAACTCCACAACAACGACCCAAGCCAGATGCACCTAAGCGTCAATTCACCAAAATCAATATGTCGTCGGCTCAAACATTACAACATCTGTTGAAGATCAGATTGATTACTCTGAGGGATGCTCCTAAGAATTCTAACACCTCTGGCTATAAACTCAATGCGAGGTGCGCGCACCATTCCAACATTCCTGGACATTACAAAAATAATTGCTGGACATTGAGGAATAAGATTCAAGATCTAATCGATAACGGGGAAATCAAATTCAACCCTTCCGAAACTCTTGTGGTGATCACCGCTCCTATACCTAGTCATGACAAGACTGATTGACGTCCAGGCGGATGAACTTTTGGATCATTAGATCTACTTTCATTTGCAAGTTTATTTTCTGTTTGTTTAAACATTTGACTCATGATAGACACTATCTGTTTTAGTAATCATCATCAGTGCATTGCATAAGTTTGTCTTGAATAAATTATTTCGCTATCACTCATCTAAACTGCATCTTTACTTTGCATATGTTTTATGATACCCAACTCCTGCTAAAGCTGTATACCTTTTGAGGGAGGATGACGAAAACGATACCGCAACCTCATACAGTATGCTTTCGAACGGACTATGCTGACGATGTACAGGCATTATGTCAATTCCTAAATAGTGGAGATATAAGGATGTTAATCCCTCGTCAACCCCTTTGAGCCTAAGAAATAGAAGTTTTTTCTGGTACTAATTAAAACCCTTGATCATAACCTGGGGCAGGGCAGTTCTCAGTTAACTTGGTTGTGCATTCTATTTTAAGAGAATCATTCAGTACACCTTTCAACAAAGGTTTCAATCACCAGCGTTCATCCGCACACATCAAAGAAGTGTTGGAGATGTCAATCAAAAGCCAATGATGGTTCATCAATCATTAAGCAGGGCAATCAATATCTTTCAAAAAATGAATGAATGAAAAAACATACAAAGAAAAGCCTGCTAAGTCAAAAAATCAAAAAGAAGACTTAGGCAAAAATCAAGGCATCCCGCTGACTGTAAGCTCAAAATAGACAGTTCAGGCAAAAGTTAGGGATATCAAAAAGATGAAAAGATAAGTCATTAAATTCCTGAACAACATAATGTTGTGACTACCAAAAGGAAGAAGTGACTGCCATCTCAAAAGTTGTCTCTGCTTGCGAACCATCATCATTATCAAAGGTGCAAATCCAAAAGTCTCCTGGAAACTGAATGCATAAGTCGAATTAACTGAGCTTAGGATTGAAGATCATCACGAAGAGGGGTGGGTCCAATCAAATTTTGAGCCTTTATCCTTTGTTTCTTAAACCGTGAACCGAGCCACGTTACAACCCTTAAAAGTCCTAACTGAAGCATGGTTAGTTCGAAAGCATACTGTCACCAAAAAAGGTATCCTGACTCCTTAAGGTTTACCACAAATGCTGAGTTGACACATCGTTTTTACAAACATCACGTTTTTATAAACATCATACTTTTACATATCCAGTTTTAATGTTTTTCAACAAACTCAAGACGAACGTATGCATTGCATCTCATGAATTCATTATTAAACATATTTTGCTACATAATTTCAAATGTTAGCATCAGAAAGAATCTGCACAGGGTACGACTAATGACTAAAAGTCATCCCGACAGACGGAACTATTTCAGCAGCAACATCCCTTATAACTGACTCTGTTGACTAGAAGTCAATGATTACAAGGGGCATGACATGCTTTGTCCAATCAATCTGGGACAATCGAGTCAAGATTCCAAAATCTCTCAAAAGCCGAATAATCAAAGGCATACATCCCGAGTGGAATTCAAACTATTTCCCGATTAATTTGGGATAATCAGGTCAAGTTTCGAAAAAACATCTCAGAAACATCAACAATCAGGGGCATGCATCCAGTTAGATCTGAAGCTACTTCTCAACCAACATAGACATTGTCTGGGGCCTATGATTACTAGGGGCATGTCACCCATAGTTCACATCTCATAAAGTCCTCACGAGGCGAATCTTTCCAAAAGCCCCTACTAGCAGGGGCAAATCTATACAAGTCCAGTTTGACATCTTGATCAATACTCAGCGATGTGTCCTAATCAAATCCAGGAATGGTAGTTACTATAATATTGGGGGCAATATCCAAGATATCCATGCCTTCCCGCAACTTCGATTTCACAAGATCATATCCCCACAGAGAAATCCTCAAAAAGATATCTTCAAACATACTCATCCCGACAAAGACATGGTTCCCCAACATGGATTACTAATATCTTTCATCCCCAGTCAGGATCCGTCAAATTACTATTCATCCCCAAGCAGAAATCATAAATCCCCAGCTGAGCATCCTCAAGATAGGATCAAACATCAAAATTACAATGACACGGAGATCCACCTTCTCAATCAAGATGTGTCAAATAGTATAAATCATAGTCATACGTCATAAATCATAAACATATTCATACATCGCGTACATTTCATACAAAGTTTCTCATTTATTCTGAGGGACTCATTACGCCATACATCATACAATTGCACACATGTCCATACATAATACATAATGCATCGCGACAAATGCGTACATAACATGCAAGGTTCTCATTTATTTTGAGAATCCCGTCACATAAACACATTACATGCATCATGACATGGCATAAAAACTAACTTTTCTTTTTCAGGTTACAGCTGCAGTCAAATAAACAACCTCAAAACCTTTCAGATCTAAGTCGATACCTTTGACGGTTCCTTAATGATCTACCTTCGGATCTAAGTCGATACCTTGGACGGTTCCTTAATGATCTACCTTCGGGTCTAAGTCGATACCTTGGACGGTTCCTTAATGATCTAACTTTGGATCTAAGTCGATACCTTGGACGGTTCCTTAATGATCTACCTTCGGATCTAAGTCGATACCTTGGACGGTTCCTTAATGATCTACCTTTGGATATAAGTCGATACCTTGGACGGTTCCTTAATGATCCACCTTTAAATTTAAGTCGATACCTCAGACGGTTCCTTAAACAATCAACTATTTCCCAAGTCTAATTTAGTTACTACGAACGGTGCTGACACGACAAAAATAGATCTAATTCCATCATCACGAACGGTGTGGACATGATCAATTATCCCCTAAAGTCTAATTCAGTTACTACGAATGGTGCTGACACGACAAGAGATCTAATTCTATCATCACGAACAGTGTATACACGATCAATTATCCTCTAAAGTCTAATTCAGTTACTATGAATGGTGATGACACGACAAGAGGTCTAATTCTATCATCACGAACAGTGTGGACACGATCAATTACCTCCTCAGTCTAATTCAGTTACTACGAACGGTATTGACACGACAAGAGATCTAATTCTATCATCACGAACGGTGTAGACACGATCATCTTTCCAAGATCTAATTCAGATGCTACGAACGGTACTGACACGATCAACCTTTAAGGGTCTAATTCTATCATCACGAACGGTGTAGACACGATCATCTTTCCAAGATCTAATTCAGCTACTACGAACAGTACTGACACGGTCAATGCTCGAAAATCTAATTCATTTACCACGAACGGTAATGACACGATCAACATTCAAATACTTCTCAACACAGAGGATTCAGTCTAATGCACGACTCAACCTTCAGCCTAACGCACAATTTTCCAGACATCTGTTGATGCAAATTAAGTCTAACGTACGACCCAACCTAAGTATATCCTCCATATACGGTCTAACGTGTGACGTATTCTGATTCTCAAGTCTATCAAACAGGATGGCATCTTTAAGCCCATCTCCATCATACATCTTTTCCAAACACCTAGATGGCATCTTCAAGCCCATCTCTGACAAACGCCTTTCAATACTTCAAGCTCGGATAGAGTCTAACGTACGACTTATTCTGACTTTCGTATCGAACGACATCTTCAAGCCCGTCTCCAAAAAGTCCCTTCACCATCAGCAAGGGCAAATTTCTTGGTATTCTAGTGTTCAATCCTCTTCTACCTTCAGATTCCGACAGGCACACAAGCCAATCTACATCCTCAGGTATAAGAAGATTGAACAGGAGCAGCTGTCATACCCCAAAATTTGCCCATCATATTTTCTCATATTTCAGTCCATCTGACCTTCAAATACTCAAAGATACACAAGGAGAAAGCATACAGTCTCTCTCCTAAACAACGACACTCCAACTAGGGTTTTGCTCATCTCAAAGAAAAAATCAGGTTCTGACACCTCAAGTGGACCTCAGGGTCCCTCACATGTCTTATAATATCCTCATGACAAGTTTCAAGCTCTGACTCACAAGATCGATCAATCAACTGCTCAAACGATCAATAATCGACTTGTTGACCTAAAAGTCAAACTATGGTCAAACCACAGTCAAAACTTCTGATTTTTGGTCAGCATCCTCATTGTGAAGTATCATTCATCATTGGATCAAAGTTTGATCATGATTTATCAAGAAAAGCTCCAAAATCATCAAGAACCTGAGTTTCTAAATTAGGGTTTTAAGGAGAAAGTCAACCCAACTTTGACCAGCCATAATTTTCACATGGAACATCAAAAATTTCCCATCCAAAGCTCATTTTGAAGGAAATTTGATTCTATACGATTTTGTCTCTCACATGACAAGCCCAAAAATGCTTCATTTGAGAGATATGGACCAATACATTACAGGTCCTCCTAAAAAGTCAACAAAAACACCTTTTGGGTCAAAGCTCATAACTTGAGAATGGAATATCTATTTGAGATGAAACCAAAAGCATCATTTAAAGGACACTCTAAGATTTCTAAAAAGTTCAATTACACTTCCATACAATAAAAAATGAAGGAGTTATGACTGGTGCAAGTTGGGCAAAATTTGAGAATTACATGAAACCCTAATTAGTGAATTTTGAAAGTTTGAGCCATGGGCCTTTATTTTCAAGTTTCCCACGTGGATTTAAGCTCATCAAAGGCCCATGAATCATTTTATCTTTATTTTGGTGGTTTTTATTTATTTTATTTTGAATTTATTCATTAAAATCAAAATAAATCAAAATAAAATCATTATTTAATGATAAAATATGATTTGATTATTTGTAAAATTATATACTCAGATGGAGTTTGATCTAATGGCCATGATTCGAGGAAAATATGCATGGAATAACATGATGCTCAAAAATAGAAAGATTTTATACAAAATCTTTTTTTTAATTCCCTTGTTACTATTTAGTTTGATTTTTTCCTCAAGATTCAACCCTAAATCGTTCCTATATATATTCATAAACTCAGCAGCCACTAGGGGACGCAAAAAATTAGGAGAATAGGCTAGGGTTCCAAGAAAGAAAACTCTTCAAGAAGCTAGGGCATTCAAGATCGCGAATTACAGAAACTTTCTGCCAAAACCATTCATATAATCTTGCTCCTGGAGTGCAGTAGAGTAAGTCTGGACCTAAATATACAGGTGTATCACGTCGTACGGCCCCACACTTAAATTCATCTTTTTCCTTTATGTTCTGTTAATCGAATTTTAATTATTAGCATGTTTTGATTGGAACTAACAATATTGACGAGTTCATGAGGTCCCTTAGAACAGGAATGGAGCATCGTTGAGAGCTTATCGTGACCAAATCACACGATGCCATGGTTAGGGCAAAACGGACCTAGGTGCTTTTTATCTTTTGCTAACGTGAAATTTTTGAGGTTTCAATGTTACAGGAATTCGAAGGAAATATTCGCAGCAAATATCGCAGGAAAATCCATAACTAAATCCGCAGGAAAACGCAAGGAAGAAGACGAAGCTGACTGGGCTGATTGGTGCGTCGTGATTGGTTCGTCAAACATCTCTAATTCCTCTCCCCACGCGTGGCATGACGTGAATTGCTAGTCAACAAATCCAGCTTCTCTCTCTCGTTCCCATTGGTTCATAATAACGCAGGGGGGCCCATCTGTCTTTCTCTTTTGACTTGTTCCGTTATCCTAATTGTTGTGTATTTATTTTTATTAAGATATTATATTGACAAACAATATTTGCAGACCAAGTGGCAAGAGAAGTGGAAGGTATTCCTATTGTCCTGGGTTCGGGTCTGACCCATACCATTTATTTTTAACAAATATTCACGACGAAATCTCATGCCCACGCCTTCATGAAGCTACAGTACACCCTCAAATCTCAGCCGTCAGATCACGCCCAGATCAATCCATTGCCCACAAGGACTGTAGTGCACCATGGACTTCAATAGACCTTCCACACTTGATCACCAGCTAAGTCACTTTTAATTTTTTATTTATTTTTATATAAACCCTTTTTACTTATCTTCTTTTCTCTAGTTATTTTTTATTATTATTATTTAAAAAAATTAGTTTTAAAAAAACATGTTATCTATTAATTAAATAAATATTTTCACCATTATTTTTAAATCGGAGTTTCGACTTTTTTTTATATTAAAAATAATTGTTTTTAAGGTTTTTAGCTGATAATTATTTTAGGGTAACAATTTTTATCTTGCCTCAAACCCTGGTTTTGGCATGATAACTAATCATTGTCCCTTTTGGGTTTGCCTTGCCATTTTTTGCCTAAATTATTATTGTTGGGATCATTCATACACTAAAATAAATTCTCTTCTTTGCGCAAATTTTCAGGGTTATTTTCAAATCCTTCAGCCACGCGCTTCGCCCGACCAAAAGTTAAGTTTCTAACCCTCTCTCTATTGATTATCAGTTTAATTTTATTTTTCCTCATGGAATTAAATAGGGTTTGTTTCACTATCGATGAATTCCACATACACTCACTCCCCTATTACTTTCATTTTAATTTTCAGATAATCAATCAAGGGGGTGAGGGCGATCAAAGCATTCAAGTGCATATTAATTATTTATGTTTTTTTTTATTTTTTGTTTTAATTCCCCCATCCCCGCAGGTGTTTATTGTAATAGCGTAGGGCTTTTATTTTCCTGCCTTTAATTTCCGTAATATTAACTGCGTGATTAGTAAATGAGGGGGTGACAAGATTAATTAACTGAACGATAGCTCACCTAAATCAAGATAGCATAACTGAATTTGAACCACCTGATTGTGCCACACACGCACCTTTAAGGTAATCTCTCTGGTTTCCTTCGTTGCTTGTTGCCTTGTTGCCTCTATTGTACTAAATAGTCAAGTCCCTTCGGATATAAGGATACCTTAGCTTGTTGCCTTCGATTCAAAATCACCACGTCCCTCCGATAAAAGATCATAGTCCCTACGAGTTGCCTACGATAAATATGATCTCGTCCCTCGATTAAATGGTGATAGTCCCTTCGATTTCTAAGGTATCTTTACATGTTGCCTAAATGACTATTATATCCTTCCCTTAGACTACCTGCCCTCTTTATGGCATGGGACAGTCTTATGGTGAACGATACTCTCGATGACCCTCAAATACAATTGAAAGACTTCCTGCCCTCTTATGGCATGGATAGATCCTTTCACTCGAAAGACTAAAAGAACGTTTTTTTCAAACTTAGGGAAGTTGCTATTAATTGCTTGCTCAATTCAAAATTCAAATTCAAACTCCTTTTCCCGCTAATTTTCAAATACTTTTCAAAAGACTACGCTTATTTACAAGCTAAAGTTCTTCTTCAAAGTTTTTACTTTTCACACCTCATTTTCAAACATTTCAAACAATACAAAAGTGAGCTAAGCAATTAAGAGCCCATGGATAACCATGGATACAAAGGATGCCTTACACCTTCCCTTTGTATAACTTACCCCCCGAACTCAAAATATTTTTTAAAAGGTCTCCTCCTTCTCATCCTCCTGCTCGAGTGGAAGGTCAACATCCGGTACCTCCTCCGCCTCGTGGTATGGCACTGCCACCTCCTCCTCCTCCTCCTTATCCTCTCGTTGGCGAGAAGAAGATACCCGAGTCAGACGACTCCCGATCCAGATGTAGAGGTACCCTCGTCCATCTCCACGGGAACTCGCACACGTCGTCCCCGGCCCTGGCCTCGTCCCTGTGTCAACGCCAGCTGCGCCGCTGATAACACGAAAATGTATCACATATTTGGCTTGATTTACATATATTATTTCCCTATTTTATCTTAATTATGTTGCTTTATGTCGGTATTATGCTGGTATTTTCATTGTTTCAAGTTTTACGCCCATATTGAGACTATTTGTGAAAAGGAAAGAAATGGAGCTAAATTCATTGCTATTTATGCCTAAAAGATGAAAAAAGGGTGCTGAAGTAAGAAAGGGGTGCAAAGAAGACCCAATTGTGCAAAGTGCAAGCCCAGCCCACGAAGGAGCTGAAGCTCCCACTACGAAGAAGCTGAGACGCCCGTCTCCAAAGTCCAAGGGCCACATCATCAAAGGAGACGTCCATCTCCCAAGTTCACCCACGTCCAAAGGCCACGTCACAAATAGAGACGCCCGTCTCCACCTATCCACTATTTTCTCCGCTTCTTTCTCACCAAAAGAGACGCTCGTCTCCGAAGGATAAGGGACCCACCACTTAACCATTTTCTCCACTCTTTTCGTGGACAGTTCCAAGTCCACTCACCCCATGATTTTCTCAACTTCCCACTATCTCCACTACTTCTCACGTGATGCTGAAAAGGAACTCCCATTTCCATTCACTATAAATAGAGTCTGAGCATTCATTTGAGAGCATCCAAGTTTTAGGCGCGGAAGCGCTGTTCATAGTTTTAGGCATAAATTATCACTCTGTAAAAGTGGTAGTTTCTCACATTGAGGAACTACCACACCATTAGTTTTAGGCCTACAATTTATGTACTCTTGGATCACAATCTTGCCGACATTATTTCAAAGCTTTATTCAAGTTTCAAGATTTGCTTTGTTCGTAATTTTATTCAAGTTTGTTTCGTCTGCTTTACTTCCAGGTTTATTTATTTGCAATTATTTTAGTTTCATGTTCTTATAATATTGTTTTATCATTATCATTATAATATGGTTAGTAATTATAATTTCATGTTTAATAATTATAATTCCATGTTTAATAATTATAATTTCAGGTTTGTTTCTTTAAGTATGTCTGGCTAATTTATTTAGATGTCGGTATGTAAAGTAATTTAACCGTAGGGATCCGAAATAAATTGGCTTAATTATGTTTTATTAAATATCACTTGTTTTTGGTTTGTATGTCTAATTTAATTAGTAAGTCTTAAAATCAATAGAGCGAAAGTTTGACGTCTTAAGACGGTCAAAGGTTAAAATGAATAGAGCGAAAGTTTGAGATCTTTAACTGGATAGTAGACATAGGACATTAGTTTTAAGGATGGCGAAAGCGTATTAGAACTAATTAGAACTTATTTACTTTCAAAAAGTGTTTTTAAACCCGCGCGGGATGGCGAAAGCGTATGTTAGGGATATTAGCATGTTCCGTGTCATCAGAGCGAGAGTTTGAGATTAGGAGATTTAAGTAGATAACGACTTCATGAAACAAGCATTTTATTAACTATGTTGTTTTCAAAAAGCGTTTCTAAATCTGGTGGGATGGCGAAAGCGTACATTAAGAGTTAGGATCGTAGTCTGAATCAATAGAGCGAGAGTTTGAGAGGAGGACTTTTAAATAACATAGTTAGTAAAGATCTTTGATTTAATTAGAATCTGGCCAATGGAACTTTGGATCACCTAAGTTAGATGAAATACATACTGATATCATTAGCCAAATATCATTAGATTTAAGATTTTAGTTTCCCCAATTATAAAAAACCCAAATATCATTAGCCTTAGCTTTACATAGTAACTTTAGATAACGGTAGGTCGATTTATAGTCCCTGTGGATTCGATATCTTTTAAAACTACACGATACAACTGTGCACTTGAAGTTATCCCGACTAATAGGCAAGCAAAGTCGCGATCAAGTTTTTGGCGCCGTTGCCGGGGACTATTCAAGTCGATATCGTAACTCGTTGTTACACCGTAGAAACTAAGGAATTTTTTTTCTATTTCTTTTCATTTACTACTATGTATCACCCAAACTTTTTCTATAACCCCCACTCCCAGTATTTCGAGGAATCACCTGGATCCTATAAATCCGATCTCGAAATACTATTGGAGAATTTCAATGCTCCGCCACCAATTTATTCTCAACCAAATTACCTCTGCAACTCCCAATCTCAACATTTCGAGGAACCACAAGAAACCTACAATCCAAACCTCGAAACATTAATTGGGGATTACAATTCGACACTAGCTTTTCCTCAACAGAATTCCCTTTACAATCACCAATCCCAAAATTTTGAGGAGTCGCAAGAATTTTATTCCAACCAAACCTATCCTCAACCGAATTTCCTCTACGATCACCATAATCAATATTTTGAGGAGTTTCCAGAACCCCATAAATCCGACCTCGAAATAATAATGGAAAATTTTAATGAAACATCTATGATGACAAGGGACTTTGTGGAAACACAAAATGCAACACCAACCTACTTCGAGGAACCACAAGATTCCAATAATTCTAACCTCGAAGCATTAATAGAGGATTTCAATGCAACGCCAACTTATCATCAACCAAATTTCCTCTACGATCACCACGCCCAACATTTCGAGGAGTCGCAAGATTATCATAATTCCAACCTTGAAATCATAATGGAGGAATTCATTGAAGCACAAACTCTCTCTAGGCTAGAATCTATTATGACAAAGCAGTTTGAGGAAACGAAAAATGCAACGCTAGCTCCCTTTGAAGAACCTCAAGAATCCCATAATTTTAACTTCGAAACATCAATGGAGGATTTCGACGAGACGCTAACTCACTCTAGATTAGAAGCCATGATGGAGCACTTTGTAGAGACAGAAACCGTCCAAAACCAAGAGTTTATCAAACAAAGTCTTCAAAACAATGAAAGCCTTAGGCAACTGACCATTATGGTTGAGTCCCTCGCGACTCACAACATGGCATTAGAAACTAAAATCTCCCAACTTGAACAAAAGTCGCTAGGACACTTACTTGAGGAGTATATGGAAACAACCATTAGTGAAGAACAAATTGAAATTCCTGAGGAGAGTGATAATGAGATTGAGGAGAGTGATTATCAGATTGAGAAGAGTGATAATGTGGTTGAAGAGATTTCTAGTGAGAAAAGAGTGGAGATTGAGAAAAATCCACCAACACCATCTGAAAGGGAGGTTGTAGAAGAGATAAAGAAGGAAGCACCTATTGTTATTCCTCTTCTCTATACCCAACTGATTCCTTTCCCGCAAAGTTTTATGGAAGCAAAGGTAGACTCCAAATCCATAATGTATGTGAAGGTATTGGAAAATATCCACACTAATGCACCTTTATTTGAAGTCTTGCATAAAAAGAGAAATTTAGACGACCATGAAACTGAGGATATCATTAGTGATAAGAGGGTAAGGTTAATCTTTGAGGTGGTGGATAATATCACTAAGCCTAAACTTGAAAAATTGGTACTTAGGATAGATCCAAAACAGCCACCACGATTTCAAAAGAATGAACCACCTCACAGAAGAAAGAAAAGAAAAGGTGAGGGATATGTGAGATGGCTTGATAAGTGGCCATGGAAAACGAGGTTTGCTAAAAGTTTAACCGAGGAGTCATTCTCGAGAGAACCACCTTGAGTGCTTGCACTCTTAAGCCATCGAGCTATCGACGTTAAACAAAGCGCTGTGTGGGAGGCAACCCACGAGTTTTCAGTTTAATGTTTTCCTTTTATCGTTTGAACTTGCAGATAATAAAGATATGGATCGCTTGTCACGTCTCGACCATATCTTGGAGAAAAATCTATAGACAATCATCTCAAAGATGAATGGGTCTCCACGCACATTCCTACGAGTGTTGTTGCTGGTGGTGACACAGTTGATGAGCATGATAGGAAAAGGTATTTCCTCTGGACGCGGAGCAGATTTGGTTGTGATAGCCCGCCGGTAGCATCCATATAGGTTTTTACTTTTCTTCTCCACCTTGGATCGAAACATTAAGAACAATGTTTGGTTTAAGTGTGGGGGAGAAGCTTTACCGCTTTCATTTGTTGCTTTATTGTTTTCTAGTTATGTTGTCAAGTCTTTATATATGATTTTCTGTTGTTATCGAATTTCCCCAAAATTTGAAAATTTTAACCTCCAACAAAAATTTGAATTTTTTGACGCATGGCATACACACTCTAAAAGTATAGAGGTTGTCACACTTTAGGTATTGTTAGAAAGACTTGGAGATGTTTCAACAACATCGACACCGTCCTGACACCCTAAACCCCCTCATTATGTGATATCAATTTGGATGCCCATTATGTCGAGACCTTAGGCTCAAGTTTCCAAAGTAGCTCTTAAGTAGTTTATATTAGCAGTCGGCACCATCTTAAGCACAAACTACGTAGGGAGTCGATGAATATAAGTGAATGATCCTGTTTTTAATAAATAAATGTTTTAATTGAAAAATAACCTTCTAAGTTAGGTGACCCTCACCCGGTCATTTAGCCCAACGGTTGTTACGCCTATAAGGATTTAATAATTAGCACCCACTCTTGGTTGGCCTAAAGGTCACTGGTACTGGGCTTGGTAGGTTGGACTACGGTCCGACCCCCCGTAACAGCAGTTGGGAAAGAAGGGGCTTCGCCTTTTAAAAAACCAGAACCCCGTGCTAAAGAAAAGAAAAGGATCATAGTCGCTAACCGATTTCCCTACTATGTGCGTGTACGGATAACGGGCTTAATGTGATTGCGCTTGAATGAAAAGAGCGAAAGGAAAAACGAGAGATATAGGTTGAGTTATAATGGCATAATCCGAATTGGTTTGTATAAGGAGGGAGATTTTGAATATTGTGTCGTTACGGTATCCTTGGTGTTGATATCTAATTACTATCGATGTAACATTTTCCTAACATAAATATGATTAGGAGTCGTGCCATGCCCTTGTTTCGAATCTTGCTTAATCATTTTTTTACCGTGTGGTTGATTGCTTGAGGACAAGCAATGGTTTAAGTGTAGGGGTATTTGATAACGCGAAAATGTATCACATATTTGGCTTGATTTACATATATTATTTCCCTATTTTATCTTAATTATGTTGCTTTATGCTGGTATTTTCATTGTTGCAGGTTTTACGCTCATATTGAGACTATTTGTGAAAAGGAAAGAAATGGAGCTAAATTCATTGCTATTTATGCCTAAAAGATGAAAAAAGGGTGCTGAAGTAAGAAAGGGGTGAAAAGAAGACCCAATTGTGCAAAGTGCAAGCCCAGCCCACGAAGGAGCTGAAGCTCCCACAAAGAAGAAGCTGAGACGCCCGTCTCCAAAGTCCAAGGGCCACATCATCAAAGGAGACGTCCGTCTCCCAAGTTCACCCACGTCCAAAGGCCACGTCACAAATAGAGACGCCCATCTCCACCTTTCCATTATTTTCTCCGCTTCTTTCTCACCAAAAGAGACGCTCGTCTCCGAAGGATAAGGGACCCACCACTTAACCATTTTCTCCACTCTTTTCGTGGACAATTCCAAGTCCACTCACCCCATGATTTTCTCAACTTCCCACTATCTCCACTACTTCTCACGTGATGCTGAAAAGGAACTCCCATTTCCATTCACTATAAATAGAGTCTGAGCATTCATTTGAGAGCATCCAAGTTTTAGGCGCGGAAGCGCTGTTCATAGTTTTAGGCATAAATTATCACTCTGTAAAAGTGGTAGTTTCTCACATTGAGGAACTACCACACCATTAGTTTTAGGCCTACAATTTATGTACTCTTGGATCACAATCTTGCCGACATTATTTCAAAGCTTTATTCAAGTTTCAAGATTTGCTTTGTTCGTAATTTTATTCAAGTTTGTTTTGTCTTCTTTACTTCAAGGTTTATTTATTTGCAATTATTTTAGTTTCATGTTCTTATAATATTGTTTTATCATTATCATTATAATATGGTTAGTAATTATAATTTCATGTTTAATAATTATAATTCCATGTTTAATAATTATAATTTCATGTTTGTTTCTTTAAGTATGTCTGGCTAATTTATTTAGATGTCGGTATGTAAAGTAATTTAACCGTAGGAATCCGAAATAAATTGGCTTAATTATGTTTTATTAAATATCACTTGTTTTTGGTTTGTATGTCTAATTTAATTAGTAAGTCTTAAAATCAATAGAGCGAAAGTTTGAGGTCTTAAGACGGTCAAAGATTAAAATCTATAGAGCGAAAGTTTGAGATCTTTAACTGGATAGTAGACATAGGACATTAGTTTTAAGGATGGCGAAAGCGTATTAGAACTAATTAGAACTTATTTACTTTCAAAAAGTGTTTTTAAACCTGCGCGGGATGGCGAAAGCGTACGTTAGGAATATTAGCATGTTCCGAGTCAACAGAGCGAGAGTTTGAGATTAGGAGATTTAAGTAGATAACGACTTCATAAAACAAGCATTTTATTAACTATGTTGTTTTCAAAAAGCGTTTCTAAATCTGGTGGGATGACGAAAGCGTACATTAAGAGTTAGGATCGTAGTCTGAATCAATAGAGCGAGAGTTTGAGAGGAGGACTTTTAAATAACATAGTTAGTAAAGATCTTTGATTTAATTAGAATCTGGCCAATGGAACTTCGGATCACCTAAGTTAGATGAAATACTTACTGATATCTGTTAGTTATTATATTTTACCTAGATTTAAGATTTTAGTTTCCCCAATTATAAAAAAACCCAAACATCATTAGCCTTAGCTTTACATAGTAACTTTAGATAACGGTAGGTCGATTTATAGTCCCTGTGGATTCGATATCTTTTAAAACTACACGATACGACTGTGCACTTGCAGTTATCCCGACTAATAGACACGCAAAGTCGCGATCACCCGCTGCCCGCTCGCGTCTAGCCGACGCAGTCTGGGTCTCTCTATCCTGTCTGATGCGTGCTTGGTTGCCTGAGATGTTCCTGAAAACAATTGAAATCGATTAATATGCGAGACAACATAAAGAACTAAAAAAATTAGACTTCTGATACAATTCGGAAGTTCATTTCCGAAACTGGGAATTGAGGTGTTTTCGGAAATGAACTTCCGAAACACCCCTGCGAGGAAGTTTTCTGCAACTTCCATGGCAGACCCCAAAAACAAAGTTCAAAACAACTTTTATTCAATCTAAACAACCTAAATAGCAGTACCAACCTAATCTAATACTGTTTTTGCAGTTTCTAAACACCCTAATACAGATTTTAATAATGGATCTAAAAATTGAAAAAATTGAAAAACTTACCAATTGAAGAGATTGGGATGATTTAGGTTGAGTTTGGGAAGCTTTTGGAATGTCTAAATGTTTGATACACACTTGCTTTTGCAGAAATTTTTGAAGAGAGGAAGTTTGAAGTAGATTTAGGGTAAAGTGAATGGGGGAGGGGGGTTGTTTTGCTAAATCTGCAAAACGCGCAGTATTTCAGAAGTTCATTTCCGAAATGGTATTTTCGGAAATGCATTTCCGAAATAAGACAAATTTTTTAAAAAAAAAGACACTTTCGGAGATGTATCTCCGAAAACACCTTTTTCTTGCATTTCGAAGATGCATTTCCGAAGTAAGGGGTATTTTGGGTTTTTCACCAGAGGTGACCTAGAAGGTTGGGAGGTGGACAAAGAATTTTCCAAAATTATTTCTTGAATAATAATTCTAAGATTAGTATACTTTGGAATAATATTTCAATTTACGTGTTTGATAAAAATTTAGTTTTTTTAGGAATAATGCTAAAATTTGTTTAATTTAAAATTAAAAAAAATAATAATAGTAATTGTGAGTGATAGTGGAAATTTAGAGTTGGCTGCATTTATTCCCATGAGAGTGCTATATTCCCACCCTTTAAGCCTTGGAATAAGAATAGAAAAATCATGTGTAAATAAAAATCCTGAGAATAAAAAATGCTTTGGAATAATTTTTAAAAACTTGAATCAAACATGAGAATGTTGCATTCCCATGGCTAAGAGTTGTCAATATGGGCTATCCGATCCTAAACGGGCCGGCCCTAACGGGCCCTGGGTTTTTCAGGACTGGGCTAAAAAGGTCCTATATAATATGGGCTCGAGATTTACTACCGGAGTCCAGCCCTTGATGGAGTTCGGGCTACCCGATCCTAAATGGGTTTTTTTATTTAAAAAAAATTAAAATAAAAACTCCATAATATTTATTATAAATAAAATTAAAAATTATGTTATTTTAAAAATAATAAATTTTTAAGTACTATATTATCTCTTATAAATACTATAATGTGTTTCTAAATATAATATATGTCTAAATTGTATAAAATAATACTTGAATATTTATTATAAGAGAAAAACTAATATAATATTATGAAAAAATGTTGATTATATTAATGTATAATATTTAAAAGAGAAAGATTGAATAAAATAGAGATAAATTTAGTGAAGTGAGAAAAATCAATATGCTATTTTGGAGTAAGATAATATAAATATTAATATATATTTTTTAAAATTTATAATTATGCGGGCCTGATGGGTTACCCACGATCCATATGGGCTAGCCCTAATGGGTAGCGGGTTTTTCAGAGTTGGACTAAAAAGACCCTGAAAAATATGAGCTCTAATTTTAAGGCCCAAACCCTATGATTTTTTAGGCCTGACTGACCGACCCCTATAGGCTATCCCATTTTGACAGCTCTAACCATGGTCATATTCCTGAGAATATTTTTTACAATCTTAAAACAAACACACCTTAAAAAACATTATAAATAAAAGACATAGGATAATGATTTTACGGAATATTCATTATTTATAAATATAAAATGAAAAATAATTACTTAATTAAATGTAATGTAAATAATTGTTGCAAATTAATTTGACAATTAGTGTGGGAAAGTACGAAAGTACTTGCTGTTGAAGTATTATGAAATGGATTTAATGAAAATACATCGACAGTGTAAAACAGTTTTACACTATCAATGAAATCATAACTGTTAATTTTGTTAAAAAGTTTGACTTTTTTTAAATTCCATATAAAGTATTCTTTTTAAGAGTTGTGATGCACTAACTGTGTAAAATATTTTACACAGACAGTGCACTACCTTTAAACTCGAAATGGATTTAATTTAAGTGTCAAGTTAATATTTATTTTTTAAAATGTATAATTTTTTTAAAAAAGTGTATAAAATTTAATTTTAGTGGGATGTAGTATGAAAAAATTTCTATTCAATTTACTATGGTCATATTTCAGATAATTTTTTTTTTTGTTACAATATTTCAGATAATTTTTTTAATATTGAAACAAATAGCATATGTATTACTTTATATTAATTTCTCTATTAATATGATATATGTATATATTATTTATTAATTTTAAAAAAACATTAACTATACTTGTTAAATTAGTTTAATATAATGATTTTACTATTTTGTATGTGTCAAATACACAATCAATTTTAATTCACAAAATTAATTTAAAATTTATTATATGCTATATCTTACATATAATCTATTAATTTACTGCATTTTTATCATATCAGAAACATATAATAGTGGACCAGATGGACAAAACCGTAATGGGCTCAATAGGCTGGCCCGTGTGGAATGAATGGCGGCACCGACAGGCATATGTGTTTTCTGATCATGCAATTATAAAAGAAAATTATTCATGTTCAAAGCAAAAAGAAAAAAGAAAATTATACACATTTAAATGGTTAGGTGAATATATTTTTGAAGCTCATAGTCGAATATGAATAGTTAGGTATATGCCTTTATAAAATTAAATATCAGCCCGCTAATAAAAAAATTATAATTTTGATTATTGTTGTCTCTTGAGAAATGTTGTTGCATGTTAAAAAAATATGGTTGGACCTAATTCAATTTTATAAAATTGATTCATAATAAGAAAATTATTTTTACTTATAAGTATATGTTGAGACCATATATTATTCGAAGTGAGACTTTAACACTTATAAATTAGTTATAAATTGATTATACTAAATAAGAATTAGTTATTAACGAAAAATTAACTACAAATTGATTATACTATACGACAGTTAGTAATACTCTTAATTTACAGGGTTAATATCTATTTTAACCCCTGTCATATGGGGTTGGTTTAAAAAATTCACCTGAAAAAAAAGTTGCAAGAATTCCCCTAACAATTGAAGATTCTCTCGTTTTAAACCTTATAATTTTTTTTTTTTAAAACCAACTTTGCCACTTGAAGGACTCTTTCATTTTGAACCCTGTAAATTATTTTTTTTAGTAAAATCAACCTTACCCGTCATATTTCAGAGGGTTTAAAATGACATAATCTACAAGATTACAGGGTTTAAAATGACTGAATCTTCAAATGACAAGGTTGGTTTTAAAAACAAATTTTTTACAAGGTTTAAAACGAGAGAATCTTCAAATTAGGGAAATTCTTACAATTTTTTTTTGGCAAGGAGATTTTTCAAATCAATCTTATATGATAGAGGTTTAAATAGGTATTAACCCTAATTTATATATTTATCAAAAAAATTTAATAGAATATAAAGAGTCAAAGTTTAAATCTTAAAAGAGATGATTCATTTTGTGGAGAAAACCCATTTTTTTACAAATTAGTTGCAAGTTTCACATTTCATCAAAATTATGGCAATTGAGATATTGGATTTGAGATGCCTTTGACTTATTTTTATTAGTGTTTTGACATTTTAACAATGTAAGTTGTTGATATGAAAAAGTTTTTGGATGAATGCCTGATCAATTATTTTATGTAAGTGAAATGAATTTTCTTTCCTATAAGTATTAGAGCTTAATATTATTTGAAAATCTTGAGTGACTTGTTAATACCACCAGTTTGTCTATATTTTTTTAAGAATGAAGATTAATTTGAATTCTTTGACATACTTCTTTGTTGTTTTAATAGTATTAATTTTAATTGGCTTTTATTTTTTTCTTCGAAATGTTTAAGTCTTGAGTTGTGACTTATGGTTGATGATTATGTGTTTGATCTTTGCTTCATCCGAGCGTTTAAAACCTTGATTTGTGATTTCTAATGGATAAAAAAGATTTTGTTGTCTTATTTGGTATTTTGGAAGATTACTCCTAAGAGTAGAGTTTCTTCTTATTTTTCTTTGGATGGAAAGTCGTGGAGGTGTGTGAAGAAGATCGATAAAATCCAATAGTTGGTCTAAGACTTTTAAAAGTTATGCAATTCAACTGCTACCAATTTGAAGTTTACTCTTTTTTTATTTTGATTGTATTTTTGTTAGTTGTTAATTAGATTTGTGTTGTTCTTCTTAAGTTAGATACAAATTAGCTGCCAGTTAGATACAAATTAATTACAATAGATATGAGTTAATTATTAGTTGGAAGTTAGTTACAAATTAGTTACACTCGATGAGAGTTAATTATACTCTTAGTTTATATAAGTATCATTGTATCACTTTAATGAAAGAATCTCTCATTTTAATCAATACAAAATTTATTAAAATTTTTTATTTTCTCTATTCTATAATCTTTATAGATTCTATCAAGAATCTTAAAAAATATATACATTTTTATTATTGTCATTAACGAAATTGTAAATAGAATCTTCTCCTTGACCTTGGTTATGATTTAGATGAAGACAGATACATCAAGAAAAGAAGAAAAAGAAAAAGAAAATAATGACTATAAAGAAAGTAAAAGATGAAGACAATGATTGATCAAAGAAAATTGGCAAAAATCTTCAAAATCTAGGTTAAATGTGTTGATATTTAAAATATCATGATTCATCTCATAAATCACTTAAAAGCTCAAAAAAATTTCATTCAAACTTCATATAGTCTTCTTAAATAAAATTGCATGAAATATATTGAATCCTAATGATAACTCATTCACTATGAGATATTTAAACCCTTAATATTTGATTTGATTTTGCTTTGCTTAGTTTAAATTAAATTAAATAGATGAATTTTATTGTTTTTAGATAGTATAGTATAGTATAGAGCATGTTACATGGTCTCTTTTATGAATTTTATGTGTTTTGTGCATGTGTACGAGTCACTCTCGTGACAAGTTCTAGCGTGCCAAGAAGACACTCACTCCCAACAGGTCTTTGAGCCAGAAGATGCTGAATGAACTAAAAAATCTCAAGCAGAATGTGAAGTTGGAAGGAGAATGGAAAACGAAGTATATAGCTGAGCTAGAAAGTGAAGATATAAGATCAAACATTTCAGGATAAAAGAATGCAAATTATACAATTGCTGGAATCAACGCGTGGCTTTTCCATCCTGCATAGCAGGTCTGCCACAAGACATGTTGCCCCTTGTATATGTTATGTAGCTCACCTAGTTTTGGTACAGATCGGAAGAAAGGAGAGAATATGTTGATTCTCATGGGGAAAATGTTATGGATAATAAAAAACCCCATGATCCAATACCTCACAAAACCCTAGAAGAAGCTGCCTATAAAAGGACCTCTTAGAAGAAATGAAAAGAGATTCATAATCAGAGATAATTAATTAAGAGCATAAAAGAAAGTTGGGTCAAGTGTGGAAGTATTCCCTTTTCGCCTCCCTTATGTAGAAGGAATCGTCCTCTGGTGTGACAGAACCCGTCTCTTGCTGATTGAAGATTGCAAGAAGGCGTCGTGTTACTCTTAGGCTATCATTTCTTTTTTAGTATGTGTTCAAGAATGTTTAGCTTAGGAACCGGTGTTAATGTATCTTCTTTATTCATCATGAGCTAAACTATTGTATGTTGAGCAATTTGAAGTTTAATAGAACTTAGTCTCTTGTGTTATGTGATGTGGTATTAATGACATATTTTATCATGATTTTTTAAATGTTATGATCTGCTTACTTGGATGATCGTCTTGGGAATAGATAAAAGCTCGTTAATACAAGAAATCCATTAACAAGTGGATAACACGATAGATATGATTGAAAATAGTAGGATAGATATATTAACTAGAATAGCCACTTTAGGCATAAAGTGCTACAATCATAGGGGAACTCGCAATAAACCAAGAAATGCAATGAAGTTAATTTGAGGTTTAGAAACATGTCCCTTATTTTCTTGCATATGCATTGATGATGTAGGAATACACCTTTTGACCACTTTCTGATTTCATCTGTCACAACAGATCACATCATATACACACACACACACACACTAGGAAAAGTCTATTAAATGGATCATTTCACAACATGTTTCCCATTATAACTTAACTTCTTAAAAGCAACATATTCTCCTATTATTATTTAACTAAACCTGTTCCAAACATGTATTCTTAGGTTGTTACCAATTTAACTTTTTAACTTCATATGCATTCTTAGGTTGTTACCAATTTATCACCACTTCTACTTTTGAAGGGTCCACTGCTACACCACCTTGAGAAACCACATGCCCAAGTAATTTTTCGTTTGTCATCCATAACTCACACTTGCTGAATTTTGAAAAAAAAGTTTCTTTTCCCGCAAAACAGAAAGCACAATCCTCAAATGCTCTTCGTTCTCTTGCGGAGTATGAGAGTAAATCACAATATCATATATGAAAATCATAATGGTTTGATCCAAATATGATTGGAACACTCATTTCATGTAATCCATAAAAATAGATGGAGCACTGGTTACTTCAAAAGACATTACAAGAAACTCGTAGTGTTTATACCATGTTATTGATGTTGTCTTTGGTATGTTTGAAATTTTTACTCGAATGTAATGATACCCTAGCAATATACTACTCTTTGATAACACGCTGGCTCCTTTCAATTGATCTAGGAGGTCATCAATCTGAGGCAGCGGATACTTATTGTTGATAGTAACTTTGTTAAGATGGAGGTAACCAATACATAACCATATACCACCATCTTTCTTCTTCACTAATAAGATTTGCTAACAAATCCTCTAGTTAGTTCTTCAATTATCTTAATTCCAATGTAGACATTTGATACGATACAATTAAGACACTGGCAGTTTCTGGAACTAGATCTATGGAGAATTCCACTTCTCTTTCAAGAGGCAAAGAAGTGACACCCTCCGAAAAAACATCAAGTAACTCACACACTACTAAAATTAATAAGGTATCCCTTTTCTCATTCAAATCCTTAGTGAGAATCAAGAGAAAATATTTATCTTGCTCAAATAGACAATTAATCATACAAATGTACCTTCCAATAGTGTGGGCATCACATCATCTGGGATAGCTGCTTCGAAGGGTATGAAAATAGCCTTCTCCTTACATCCTTTGTATATTGAATTGGCAGATAAACAATCCATACCCAACACCACTTTGATTCTCTTAAAGGGCATGCATATTAGGTCAATCAAGAAAATACATCCATTCACAAATATCATATAATTCTTACACACCCATTGAGTTTCTACATTACTGTATGATGCGATGGTGACTACCATCCGGGCTGGTAATGGGACCGCTTCTAGCCTAAGTCTTTTCACATACTTGTTGAAATGGATGAGTGTGATGATCCACAATAAAAAATAACAAATAAAGATTGGTCATGCATATAACACATGCTAGCTATTAAGTCGTTGTTACTTTTGGCTTTCTTGGCGTCCAAAGTGTAAACTTTACTTGCTACATGATGAATTCTTGGCAAGTGTACCAATAGTGTCGAACTAATCTAAAAATATATCATCTCCACAGGGATTGAAATTTAACAAGGTAAAAATTATGCGAATGACAAATAATAATTGGGGGATTTTTAGATGGTTTTTGCAAAAATAAAAAATAAATTAGTCCTAAGTTCAATAACAAGAAAGCGATTAGGTTTTACTTGAACCCCTCTTATTGTCCTTTGTTAATGTTTAATGCATTATATAAATGGCAAGTTCCTTTGAATAAGCTTCAAACTTTTCTAATTGAGCATAAACTTCATAATGCATGTCTGTCTTTGCCTCGCATACAAAATAAAAAGAGGAATACCTTAGTAGCACTGCACTAGATAAAAAAATTAAATAATAAAGAAAAATATAAAGAAACAAAAACAAAATCAAATCAAATCTAATCCCAAAAAATTAAAAATTTTAAAAAAAATAAAACTAACAAATGTCGTACAAAAATTGCCTTGTTGAATTTTGAAATCCCCGACAATGGCGCCAAAAACTTGATGACTTTTCGGTAAGTGTACTGATAGTGTCGAAGTAATACAAAAATAAATTGGTTAATTGTTTAATAATGAGAAAGCAATTAGGTTTTACTTGAATCCCTTGTATTGTCCCTTTGTCGATGTTTAATAATTTATAACAATGGTAAAGTCGTTATCTTCCACCTTTTCTGCTACTGACATATTTCCGTAACAGAGCTATTGAAATTCTAATTCCTTCTAATCCCTTAGACTATCAGAGAAGTAATTTTCCATAAGCACGACTTTGAAATGTTCCCAATCCATTGGAATACCATGAGTATCCATATGATCTGAGGCATTAGTCCACCACCTTGGCGTTGGTCCTCTTAGAATATAAGTGACGAAGGTAATTTTCTCCTCTTCACTACATGGAGTTACATGGAATATTTTCTCCATGATAGTAAGTTATTCATGTGCAAAAAGTGGATTGAGACTTCATTTAAATTTTGAGAGATTCATGTGGTAGAAGTCCTAAAAGCTCTGAGTTCCTACATTCTGCTAAGAGGGTTGTGATTGAGGATGACCTTGCATCTTTTGCATCATCTACAACATAAACTCTTATTGTTGTTGTTGTTGCTACATATGTAGTTAATGTTGTTGTTGTGGTGCATAATTTATGCCCAACATCCTTCATCACCTCCTACTTCCAGATTCGCCTCTACATTCTAGGCACGAGTCACCCCCAACCTTCCACGTCCTCATGGTCGCTTAGCCACGATCCTTCCTATAACATATCAAGTTTATCAAGTTTTTCTAGTTGATCATGTTGGACAAGTGAATTCAAGCACAAGATAGAAGGAGTGAACTGTGGTATTTAAAATTCACGATTACTTTTGTAATTTTCTCAAATATACTTAAAATTGTGTTAATAGTTTCTTAAAGATAGAGTATAATAGCAGAAAGTAAATAATAGTAAGTAAATAGTTGAAATTAAGGAGGATAAATTTTGCACGAGAGATTTATTCAGGTTCGGCCGAACATTAGCCTACTCTAGCCTGAAGGTGGAGAAAAACACAAGAAAGGGGGGATTGAATTGTGTTCTTCTAAGAAAACATATTTCCCTTTCTTTAAAATCTTTTCTTTCTTTTAGTGTCTCATTATTTGGATATGCTATGATTTATGTTGCGGAAAAATATTTGAAATAGAGTTGCATAACCAATGAGACATTCATTTTAACTTCTGTATATTATCAGAACTTCTGACTTGGCTAAGTACAGTTCTGAAGATTTTTGCGTGGATGTTCTGAGTTAAAAATGAAATGTACAGAAAGTAAAAGACACATTCATTTTTATCCTGGTTCACCTTCTGAATAAGGCTACCTCTAGTCCACCCTCCTCAGGTGATTTTTCCTCTCTAGAAGACTTAATCCACTATAACCAATCTAATTACAACTGCACGATCAACTGTCGTGACTAACAACTTGCACAACCAACTATTGTGACTAACCCTGCACAAGCTACCCGCGAGTGACTAACCCCTAGATGACTGAACCGTTCAGTGATCTCAGTGAGATATAACGTTCATCAATCTAGTAACCCTGCATAAACCAACTGCTCGTGACTAACTGCAATGAACTATTCAGTGATCTGTTCCACAGATATAACATTCATTGGCTCCTACGTAGTCAGCAATTGTGACTAACCCCTACACAAGCCAACTGCTCGTGACTAACCATAGATGATGAACCGTTCAGTGATCCCATCAGGATATAAAGATCATCAATCTTATGGATATTACAAGTGTGCTTCTTAGTTAAGCAGATTTCTCATATTCTAAGTACATATGTTTACGACACACTGACTAGAAGTCACTTCCGGTGCCTAAACAAACTATCATAAGTCTCCTAAGATATAACACAATCCGAGCAACAACTCTTGTGTTTTACCTATTATTACAGGAAACAAAATATCTTGCAGTCTTCTTTTCTTCAACTTCTGGATGAGATCTTCTTCTTGTGAAAGCAGATTAAGAGCAAAAACTCTTGTATTAGATTGCTTCTTTCAGTTTGGTCTTCTCTAGTTTGAGTAAGGAGATTAGAGCTTCAACTCTTGAATGTAATTCCTTCTTGTAAAACCATCTTCTTTTCTTCTTCATAAGCAGATATAGAGCAATAGCTCTCATGTTGATTGTTTCTTGTGCGTAGATCTTCATCTTCTTCTTGAATACTGATCATGAAGCTTGTTACAGTCGATAACTCATTTAATGATCATAAGCAAACATGAAACACTCTCGAGCAACAACTCAGTGTATTCAGTTTCTCTAGTCATTCAATGTAAGCAATATGTGAAATGATCAAGTATTAGTGGATTTCTTAAAACTCCATTGGAGGATACTGCTTAACAGCAGAAATTTCTTTTTCACTCTTTTATGTTTTCTTCACATATGCTTATTATTAGTGTATAACAACACTATGGATTGATTCATCACATACTAAGTATGTGTTGCCTCTTGTGTAACTTCTGAAGCATGGTTTCACATTTTTCTTTTACGCTTTCATGCTCAGCTGCTCTTCTACAGATTTTCTCTTAAGATCTTTCTTTTGTTGCACTCTGTAGATGCACTATGGATACACACTCTGGATGCACACATTCAAGTTTGAAGTTTGATCTATATATAGCTTGTGTAGCAACCTGCCTAAAAAATTTATGCTTTCGAGTCGCCACCTATTCTGAAGGGCGAATAGGAAACCCTACGCAGATAAGAGATTGAGGGTAAGTTATTATAATCAGGCTGAGGGAAGGTGTTAGGCACCCTCAGCCCTTTCCTAAAGGCTAATGTTCAAAGATTAGGGTTGCATGGCAGGGTTTGTAAAGAAATGTGGCAAACAGAATTATAAGGACATGATTGAGATTTTGAAGAGGGGGACTCGCCTTGTTGCCAAGTGCCTACGTACCTCCTTAGGGAGGATCAGAGTCTACGTAGTTCGGGAAGGGTTGTACGCCATTTAGAGTTGGAATTTGATTTGATACGGTTTTTTAGAGGCTTTTTGGTCGGCCTATCGCAGTTTGGGTTTGTAATTGTAGTTTGAATGGAATTTAGAATTATTAGGATTTAGGGCGTACAACCCTGATTTGGCACTATTAACCGCAATGATCAATAGGTTTGATCACCATGGTTAAAAGATTTGAAATTTGCATCACTACCAATTTTAATCGATTGATTCGATTATCACTAATAATGAACTGAGGTATATTTTAATAATTTTTATGGAGTTTTATATGCATTGTTACCCCTCATAACCGATTGATTCGATTAAAAAGAATAACAAACTAAATCGAGGGAAAAACGGTTAATCATCACAACTAATAAAATAGTTGCAACCATTTAACCAAATAGTAGAAATCATATTTTATTTAATTAAATAACATTTTAATTAAAAAATATTGTTAACCATAGCGATTAATCGATTTAATCGGCACGAATAACAAATTATAACTTTTAATAATAATATCAAATAATATTTTTAATTTACAAAAATAATTGTTATACATAATTAATTATATAAAAGAATTAATAAAAAAACAAATATATTAATTAAATGGAATTAGTTATTAGGATTAGATTCAATGTGGTTGGTTTGAGGTTTATAGCATGGGGACTAGATCTGGGGCGTCAGATCTACAATTAGTGATGGTTCAGTGGTGAGGATCTGAAGGCGCATGGTGCTCTATCCAGTCACGCGTGCACTGGATCTGAAACAAGGATCTCATAAAAATATAGTGTTGGAGGGAGGGCTCGAACCTGCGACCCTCCACTCCCAAACGCGTTCCACAACCAATTCAACCAAGCGAAGCGCTTGTTTATTATATGCGTTCAGTAAAATAAATAAAACAATAGCCCCCCAAATGGAATTCTGCGCGCGCGATTTGAAATTGCCCAACCAGGATGGGACACGCACTCGTCTTCCCCAGGAAGACGCAAGAACCTGCATATTTTTACTACCAATTTGCTACGAATTTTCCGTAGCAACTGCAAACTACAGAAATAGCGAATAGCTCCCTTCTCCATATAAATATGGCGCACCTGCTCCAAAAGCCTCATATAGACGATACGAACTCATCCACACAATCAATTTAACCTAATTTTAACTCTAGCAAAAAACCCTAATTTAAACCCTAAAAGCTTGGTTCGGACAACAATGGCAAAATACGATTGGGGTACATAAACTTTATGCAAACAATCCAGAATCAATCACCACACTTAGGAAAAACCACATACACAATCAAAACAACAAAAACATGCTTACATGATGCTAATCGAACCAAGTTTTGAAACGACTTACTTTGACAAAATTGAGGTAATTCTGGGGGTGTTGTAGTAGTGTACCGATCCAGACACGTTCCAAATCCTTCAATGAAGCTTTTGCAACCGTTAATTCTTGTTGAAACCTCCTAGAACTCAAAAACCGAATCCGACCTCCTTGGTGATTTTTTTTGTTGTTGCAAGTGTGCCTTTCTTTCAGATTTCCTCCCCTAATCCCATGCTTTAGGTTCAGTACTTATAGGGGAACGAATTAGGTTTAGAAAAGAGCCCAAAGAATCCTTGAATCCAATCTTGCCATGTTGAGAAATTTGATTTTCTTTCTTGAATGATAAGCTACTATTTTGGTCAAGATTTGATTTTATTTCTCCTTCATCCAATTACCACGAAATTAATAATATATTTTGTCATTAACATTGATTGGAAATCAACAAAATATATTTTCTAACAAAATATTTAATTTTCTTACTTATTTAAATCATAAAATCAATTTTTTATGAAATAAATGTTTAAAAAAAACTAAATAATATGTTTAAATTTCGTGACATCTTATTTTGGGCATGTTAATAACTTGTGGACCAAGTTTGCATAAGAAAACCATAGGCCCATTTGCAAAATTCCTTAATTTGAACCCTCCTTTTTCACATTTGGTCCTTCAAAATCACCTAACTTTGATCAAGCATATCTCACTCAATTTTTAAGCTATGAGGGAGCTCTAATACTTTTTGGAAACCTCAAGAGGTCCTCTACAAGCCACTTTGGAATATATTTTTTCATTTGGAACTTTTATCTTGATCATATCCTCTTTGGGAAAAAACTACTTTTGAAGGATGCCTGAAAATGACCTGTAATCTTTTGCTTTGTATCTCTTAAATGAAGCATTTTTAGCCTTGGCTTGTGAGACACAAAGTTGTAGAGAATTCAATTTCCTTCACAATAGGCTTTGAGTGGGGAATTTCTGATGTTCCATGTGAAAGTTATGCCCAGTCAAAGTTGGGTTGACTTTCTCCTAAGAAACCCTAATTTGAACCTTTTCATCTTTGTTCATCTCTGAGTTTCTATTAATGGAATCATGATCAATTCTTGATCAAATGATGGTTATGCACCCCATACTTGATATTTGCCCAATGGTTAAAGTTTGGATCATGCCTTGATTATGATTGACCTTTCAATTTGGATCAGTTGACTGTGAATTATCTGGATTATGTGAATGAGCCATGCTTTGAGATTTGAGCCTTGCTTTTGTTATGAGAAAAGTGTGGGAGGTAAATTTTGGGGTATGACAGCTGCCCCTATTTAATTACCTTTGATTGAATGGAGTGAGAATACGCAGTTCTCACGTCTTTTGATCGAAGAGTTATTAAATAATGGAAGACCCCTTGAATTTGCCTTGTACCCGGTAGTGGAGAAGGATGCCTTGTTAAAGTAGTTACCTTGCTTATGGCGCTAGCAGGGATTTGCAGCTTATAGGTAACTCACTTACTATAATTCTAGTAAGTCGTCGCGGTTGGTATACCCATTCACTATCGTAGTTGGAATAAGTCTGCCGCAGATGGTATGACCCACTTACTATAGCTCTAGTAAGTCGTCGCAGTTAGCCATACCTGCTTACTATCGTAGTTGGAGTGAGTTTATCGTAGATGGTAAGGTCCACTTACTTTTCAGTAAGTCGTCGCAGTTGACCGTACCTACTCACTATCGTAGTTGGTGTAAGCTTGTCGTAGATGGTAGGGCCCACTTACTGTCAGTCTAGTAAGTCGTCGCAGTTAGCCGTACCTGCTCACTATCGTAGTTGGAGTAAGCTTATCGTAGATGGTAGGGCCCACTTACTGTCAGTCTAGTAAGTCGTCGCAGTTAGCCGTACCTGCTCACTATCGTAGTTGGAGTAAGCTTATCGTAGATGGTAGGGCCCACTTACTGTCAGTCTAGTAAGTCGTCGCAGTTAGCCATACCTACTTACTATCGTAGTTGGAGTGAGTTTATCGTAGATGGTAAGGTCCACTTACTTTCCAGTAAGTCGTCGCAGTTGACCGTACCTACTCACTATCGTAGTTAGAGTAAGCTTATCGTAGATGGTAGGGCCCACTTACTGTCAGTCTAGTAAGTCGTCGCAGTTAGCCGTACCTGCTCACTATCGTAGTTGGAGTAAGCTTATCGTAGATGGTAAGGTCCACTTACTTTTCAGTAAGTCGTCGCAGTCGACCGTACCTGCTTACTATCGTAGTTGGATTAACCCCAAAAGGGTTACTTGTCTTGATGCGGGCGAGTTACGTGTATAAAAGGTTATCTTGCAAATGTGTATGCTTATGATTTTGTTATTTGTATGATGAATGTTTGTATGCGAATGCAGGTCATGTGAATGTTTTGTATGTAAAATGCGATGTGTATGAGTGTTTATGTAAGTGAATATGTAAGTATGATGACTATGGGGTACTATCTTTTGTCACCAATTGGAATTTGTTTAAGATCTTTCGAGCAACTTTACGGGTCTTGACTCAGATCGCCCGGGGCTAGTATGTTGGAATGTGGCGGTGTTTTTTTTTTTTTTTTTTAGGGTTATCAGATCATCAGGCGTATATTGGCTGCCGGAGGTATCGTGGTTTTATCCCCTTTATTTCAGTCTAATGATTTGTAAGTTTCCTGTTTTAAATTCGAAGTTTAAAGTTTATGAGAAATAAATTATTCTTTGCACTTGGTATTGAAATGATGAAAAGATAAGTATGAAAGTGAAAAGTTTTTATTGATTATTGCCTTAAATTGGCGAATGTACAAAGGGTATGAGAGAAAGAAAAATGACAAATAGAAATGACATTAATACTGCTATTGCTCTTTTTTGCTATCGAGGGCCCCAGTAATCCTTTGACTTCGGAAGTTGATGATCGCTCGATTTCCTATCCTTTACGAATTGTCTTGGGCTCGTAGCTTGAAGCCTTATCCCTGCTAGGCATAGTACCTCTTGACTGCATCTGAATTGATTGGGTGCGGTAGCTCATCCCCATCCATTGTAGTGAGGACTAATGCCCCTCCCGAGAACACCGTTTTTACAATGTATGGACCTTCGTAGTTAGGTGTCCATTTTCCACGGGCGTCGAGTCGAGGTAACAGTATCTTCTTGAGGACAATGTCACCTTCTTTGTAGGTTCGAGGTCGGACCTTCTTATCGAACGCTTTTTTCATCCTCTTCTGATAGAGTTGTCCATGACACAAAGCTGTCAGTCGCTTTTCTTCAATGAGATTAAGCTGATCGAAACGAGTTTTTACCCATTCCGATTCTTCTAACTTTGTGTCAGCTATGACTCTTAATGACGGGATCTCCACTTCGATTGGGAGGACAGCTTCCATACCGTAGACTAGGGAGAAGGGAGTTGCCCCTGTAGATGTACGCACCGAGGTTCTGTAACCGTGTAGGGCGAAGGGAAGCATCTCGTGCCAATCCTTGTATGTTTTCACCATCTTTTGTATTATTTTTTTGATATTTTTGTTTGCAGCTTCGACAGCGCCGTTCATTTTAGGCCTGTATGGTGAAGAATTGTGGTGTTCAATCTTGAACTCCTCGCACAGCTCCCTCATCATGTTATTGTTCAGATTTGACCCATTATCGGTGATAATCCTGCTTGGAACCCCATACCGACATATGATATTATGCTTGATGAACCGAGTGACTACTTGTCTTGTTACGTTGGTGTAAGAGGCAGCTTCGACCCATTTGGTAAAGTAGTCTATGGCGACTAATATAAATCGGTGTCCGTTCGAAGCTTTAGGTTCTATCATCCCTATCATGTCGATTCCCCACATTGCAAATGGCCATGGTGAACTCAGAACGTTCAACGGGTTTGGTGGTACGTGCACCTTGTCAGCGTAGATTTGGCACTTGTGACAGGTCCTTGCATATTGGAAACAGTCGGCCTCCATTGTTAACCAGTAATACCCTGCCCGCAGTATCTTTCTAGCCATTGAATGTCCGTTTGCATGAGTTCCGAAGGTTCCTTCATGTACCTCCCTGATAATTTCATTGGCCTCGTTTTTATCTACACACCTCAATAACACTGAATCATAGTTCCTTTTGTATAGGATGCTTCCGCTTAAGAAGAACTTGGATGCAAGTCTCCTCAGTGTCTTTTTATCAATTGTTGAGGCACTCTCCGGGTATTCTTGTTTTTCCAGGTACTCTTTAATGTCGTGGTACCATGGTTTGTTGTCAGACTGCTCCTCGATCGTGAGACAATAGGCAGGTTCGTCGAAGTGCCTAACGGTTATTCGTGGTTCATGGTTTGGCCAGGTCACTTTGAACATAGAGGAAAGCGTTGCTAGTGCATCGGCTATTTGATTTTCTTCCCTCGGGATATGAGTAAAGGTGATAGTATCAAATTCAGCTGTCAACTCCAGTATAAGGTCTCGGTATGGGATTAGCTTTGCATCTCGAGTGTCCCACTCTTTGTTGACCTGATGGATTACCAATGCTGAGTCTCCGTATACATCAAGGAGTTTGATTCTTAGGTCGATTGCAGCTTCTAACCCCAATATGCATGCTTCGTATTCTGCAATGTTGTTGGTACAGTCGAAACATAGTCTTGCAGTGAAGGGTAAGTGTCGGTCATCGGGAGATGTCAATACTGCCCCTATGCCATGTCCTAGTGCATTTGAAGCACCGTCGAACATGAGTTTCCATACCAAACCCGGTTCGGGTCCCTCATCGGGTCCCGGTATTTCATAGTCTCTTACTAGCATAATCCTCGTCTGGGAAGTCGAACTTCATAGATTGGTATTCCTCGAGTGGTTGGTGGGCAAGATGTTCTGCCAAGACACTCCCTTTTATTGCTTTTTGAGTTACATACTGTATGTCGTATTCGGACAACAACATTTGCCATCTTGCAATTCTACCCGTGAGAGCCTGTTTTTCGAACACGTATTTCAAAGGATCCATTCTCGATATCAGCCATGTGGAGTGGTTCAGCATATATTGCCTTAGACGTTTGGAGGCCCATGCTAGGGCGCAACATGTCTTTTCCAATGGTGAATACCGAGACTCGCAATCCGTGAATTTCTTACTGAGGTAGTAAATAGCGTGTTCTTTCCTGCCTGTTTCATCTTGTTGCCCCAGTACACACCCCATAGACCTTTCGAGTACTGTGAGGTACATGATTAGTGGCCTTCCGGGTACAGGAGGTAAGAGTATAGGTGGTTCTTGTAAGTAGTTCTTTATGGTTTCGAAGGCTACTTGACAATCATCATTCCACTTGATAGGTTGATCTTTCCTGAGTAGTTTGAATATAGGCTCGCATGTAGCTGTTAGATGTGAAATGAACCTTGAGATGTAATTCAATCGACCCAGGAAACCTCGTACCTCTTTTTCTGTTTTTGGAACGGGCATCGCTTGTATGGCTTTTACTTTATCGGGATCAACCTCTATACCTCGTTGGCTTACAATGAATCCCAACAGCTTTCCCGATCTTACACCAAACGTACACTTGTTCGGGTTTAACCTCAGCTTGTACTTCTTTAGACGTTCAAACAGCTTATGTAGATTTGTAATATGTTCTTCTTCAGTGCGAGACTTGGCAATCATATCATCTACATATACTTCGACCTCTTTATGGATCATATCATGGAATAATGTGACCATGGCTCTTTGATATGTTGCCCCTGCATTTCTCAACCCAAATGGCATTACTTTGTAGCAAAAAGTGCCCCAAGAGGTCATGAAGGTAGTCTTTTCCATATCCTCGGGAGCCATCTTAATCTGATTATACCCGGAGAAACCATCCATAAAAGAGAACACTGAAGCTTGTGCTGTATTATCCACCAAGATATCTATATGTGGAAGTGGGAAATCATCTTTTGGACTTGCTTTATTTAGATCCCTGTAATCTACACACATGCGCACTTTCCCGTCTTTTTTAGGAACCGGCACTATGTTTGCAATCCAAGGTGGGTAGTCAACCACAGCAAGAAACCCGGCATCGAACTGTTTGAGCACCTCTTCCCTAATCTTACTATCCATATCTGGTCGAACCCTTCTGCGCTTTTGCCTGACCGGCGCACATCCTTCTTTGAGAGGTAACCTGTGTACCACGATGTCTGTATCCAACCCCGGCATATCACGGTATGACCAAGCAAAAATCTCTGCATACTCGTGGAGGAGCTTGATTAACGTTGCTTTTACGTCCTTACCTAGCGTTGCCCCAATCTTAATGTTTTTGGGTTCTTCATCTGTTCCCAAGTTTATGGTTTCAATGGCCTCTTGTGGAGGGAGCATGCTCTTGGATTCCTTATCCACTAACCTTGACAACTCTTCCGGAAGTTCATCGTCTTCCTCATCCCCTCCTTCAGCCTGATTAGCGAGGGCCTCGAATTTGTATAGAGTCTCAGCAGTATTATTATCGGTGGTGTCAGAAAGTGATCTGCACATGTTTTATGTTTGTTTTCTTTTAGTATGCAGATGTGAACGTGCTTTGTTTGTGCAAGAAATTTATTTGTCATTTTCAGAAATGGGAAAGGAATAAATGCGAGAAAAGACAATATTTTCAATACCAAAATGCAAAGACAATTTTATTAATAAACTTCGAACTTGAAAGTAAATGGGGCCCTTACAAACTAGCTCTATGCTTCGGGCGAGGCATGAGCGTTATTGTTTTTCTTTATCAAAAAAAAGGGAAATAAAACACACAAAAGCAAATTACTTTGAAATGAAAACTATCTCCGGTATCTCCAGGCTTGTCCAATTCTGAAGCTGTTCTCCTGGCCTGATCTCTCGAATGAAATTGGATGTCCCTTCTTGAGAGTCCTGATTGGACACCATAGCCACATGCTCATAACCGCCAGTCACAAAAGTTTGCATTATTGGGGGAAATGGTCGTTCTTCTTTCTTAATGCTTGTGACCTTGGTGGGTTGGTATCCTAACCCCAGGCGATCCTTCTTCTCCAAAACTTCTGGCAGCTTGCCCCAGCCTTTAGTATCTGCGTCTTGTAGGTCTTTCCATGAGGTTACCGCCCTTCTTATCTTCTCCACTGGTAGTGTGATAGCAGTTGCAATTTCTAGAGCTTGAAATGCGGTACCCAATGCTTCGTCTCCAGCCTCAATATATCTGTATGAGTTTAGATTGCTGACAAATATATCCTCTTCTCCATTGATAGTTACTATGGAGTTCCCATTCACAAACTTTAGTTTCTGATGGAGGGTGGAGGTGACTGCCCCAGCTGCATGGATCCAAGGACGCCCTAGTAGGCAGGTATAAGCTGGCTCGATTTCCATCACTTGGAAGTTGATGCAGAAGGTGTGGGGACCAATTATGACAGGAAGGTCTACTTCTCCAAATACCGGACTCTGTGATCCATCGAAAGCTTTAACCACCAGACGACTAGGTCTAACCACGAGTCCCTCTAAGGCTATCTTATCAAGTGTGGCTTTTGGCATCACGTTTAAAGATGACCCTGTGTCGATCAAAACTCTAGCCAGATGAGCCTTCCCACATTGCATGGAGATATGCAAGGCTTTGTTGTGTGACTTTCCTTGTAGGGGTAACTCATTGTCACTGAAACCCAGGCATGCCCCAGCAGTTAGATTGGCCACCATCCCATCAAATTGATTGACTGTAATGTCCTTAGTTACATGGGCAGCGTTTAGGATCTTCATCAAGGCATCTCGATGCTTCTCGGAGTGTATCAATAATGATAAGAGCGATATTTTAGACGGTGTCTGTTGCAACTGATCTACCACTCTATAATCACTCTTCTTAATCAGAGCGAGAAACTCCTCAGCATCTTTATTAGAAGTTTCTTTATCCTTAGGTTCAGCCTCGTCAATTGGTCTCGTGACAACTTGTGCTCCAGGTTGTGTCAAGTTTCCACTAGACATTGGTTGTACTTGCGCAGTTTTGAATATGCGCCCACTACGGGTCATACCTCCAGGTCCAACGATGCTTGATACTGCAGTATTAGTATCGGTCTCGTATTCCCATGGTACCGCTTTCATCTTGTCCAAAGGATATGGTCCTCTGATTGGGATGATCTTGGTACGTTCTTGCGCAGGTATCATCACTGGCGGTCTAGAGCATGGGATAATCAATGGTTTCCTTGCCCCTTGTGCAGGTATCATTAAAGGCTCGTTTCTTTCCACCATCGCCACATATTCCTCTTCAGGGTGTTCTTCCAATTGGATCAATCCTTGATCCATGAGTCTTTGCAAAGTGTCCTCGAAAGCTTCGTTATGTTCTAGGATAAACCCCTTTATAAGAAGATACCTCTTAAGTGCATCTGTGGGGGAGTTCCGTTGTTGAACCAACTCTTGCTCATTGACAACTTCTATTGCATTGACTGCGCCTTCATGGTGTGGCATTGGATTTGTTTTCACATTGGGTTTGTCAAAAGCAATTGCTCCTGACTCTATCAAGTCCTGAACCTTGTGCCTAAAGGCCCAACATTTTTCCAACGTATGTCCAGGAGAATTGTCGTGAAATTCACACCTCTCATTCGGGTTGAATCTGGGTGGAATCTTTCCTGGAATTAGGGGTGGCATAGGTCTAAGCTCTACCAATGATTCACTCAGCAAATATTTTAGTATTTCACTCTTGGAAGTGGGTAGAGGATCGAATTTCCTCGGAGGACCTTGGAACCTGCTTTGTTGAGGTGGGTAGGACACAGGAGGTCTAGGCTCTTGATGCACTACTGCGTTGGTCTCCCCTTCCTTCTTTTTAGCGAAGGTTGAGGTGGGCCTTTTTGAGTGATAAGAGTTAGATGATGCTCCTTGTATTTTCCCGCTCTTAATTCCGTCTTCTATCCTTTCACCAATAACCACTAAATCTGAAAACCCTGAAGACACATTCCCTACCATTTTATCGTAGTATGGCCCTTGTAATGTAGCCATAAACATTTTTACGAGTTCTTTTTCCAACAGGGGAGGTTGGACTCGGGAGGCCATTTCCCTCCATCTTTGTGCATACTCCTTGAATGATTCCTCTTTCTTTTGTGACAAATTTTGGAGTTGCATCCGATCGGGTGCCATGTCCAAATTGTATTTATATTGTTTCAGGAACGTATTAGCAAGGTCGGTCCAGCTTCGGATGTGAGACTTCTCTAATTGCATATACCAGTCAACCGATGCTCCACTCAGGCTATCTTGGAAAAAATGCATCATCAGCTTTTGGTCATGAGCATAAGCAGCCATTTTTCGCACATACATGCGCAAGTGATTCCTCGGACAAGAGAGTCCCTTGTACTTTTCGAAGTCGGGTATCTTGAATTTGTGAGGAATAGTCAAATCCGGCACTAAGCTCATTTCATAGGTATCCACATCGAAGACATCATATCCTTCCATTGCTTTCATCCTTTCTTCCAGCGCCTTGATTTGTCCACTCTCCTTGGAATTCTCCCCAGAATCAACGGAGGTCAGCTTTGGTTGAGGGACTTGATCTGTGTCATTAGTGTCCCCATACTGTAAATCCAAGTAGTCATCATCCCTAAGCGGATTGTTGACTGGAATGCGAACGGTGCGAGACGCCCCTTCTTTCTGAATAGTAGGGATAAATCCTTCTTGAGAAGCCTCTCCCTCTTCATGAGTTGTGATAGTCCTTTTTGAGGAGTGGGCTTTTGCCTTGTGAGGGTCATGACCCTTAACATATCCTAGCAATGGGTTGCCATTTTTAGGTATCTCTTCATACTGATCATGAACTTCCTTAGCTTTATCTTGCTTATCTTTGAGTTCTTTCATGAAGCTCAGCACTTGGGCCATTCCTCCCTGGAGGTCTTCAACAGTACCCTTTAGTTGGGTCATTTCCTCACGAAGGGCGGCCTGGTTCTGTTCCAATTGTTCCATTGCCCTTTTCTTTTGAGATCTTGTCTGAATTAGCGGTTGAGTTGCAATGGTGTGACTGGAGATGAAGATAGTTTTTCTTTAATGCTTTGGTAATGAAATATGGCATGCATGATATGAATGTTATGCTTATGCTATGTTCATGTTTTATCCACATTATTATAGTAAATATACATTCTTTCTTTTTTTATTTTTTCTCTTCCTTTTTTTTTCTCTTTTTTTTTTTGCATATATTTATTTGGTGAATATTATAGGAACAACAAGTAAATGCGAAAATAAACACACTTTATTAATTGAAAGGAAACACCACTTCATTGTTGGTTTACAAAAAAAGAAAGGAAACTGAAAATTAAAAATACTTAAAATAACTTGAATCAAAAGTACTTGGAATAAAAGCAACAAGGAAATAACATAAAACTAAGAGCGTCTTTGGATGTCTTCTTTGAACTTGTCCACCATGCTCCTACAAAGCTCCATAAACTCTTTGACGACTTCAGGAAGGATGATGGGAGAAGATTCTGCTCTTTCCAAACTTTTTGGAATATCCAGGATTAGATCATTACACAAGAAGACTAGCTTAGCATGATCCTCACGACATTTTTCATATTCTTCGAGCATCTTGGGAACCATGCTCACATGCTCATTCGCCGCAGAAATAATTGAATAAAGTCTTTTCCAATAATCTTTCTCTTCCAAGGCTGCCTCAAATTCCTCTTTTTGTCTTGTGAATACTTCCCTAAGTGACACCATAGCTTGAAATGCCCTTTCATACTCACCAGTGCGCTGTAAAAGTTCTTCCTCCGTGGTTAATCTTCTTGCATGTTCTTGTTGTCCAGCATTGAGGGCTTCTTGAAGATCATATTTGAGACCTCTTATTTCATCCTCTTGATCTTTAGTCCTATCAGTTAATTCAAAGATCACAGCTTCCAGATTCTTCTCAGATTCTGTTTTGTCATGGGAAGCCTTTTCGTAACGCCTTCTCCACCTTGCAATTTCCCTATCCGCTTGTTCCAACCTCTCATTATGTGCTTCCAAATTAAAATTAGCACTTAGAACTCCTTCGGTTGCACGTTTCCTCTTACCCCTTTGTCTATCATTCTCCTCCTTCATTGCTTGAAGTTCTTGATTTTTCTCTTTGAGGTCAAAGCGTAGTTGACTTTTTTCGTTGGTAAGTTGATGCAAATCAAGTTCTAGTTTCTCTTTTTCCTTTTGGGATGCCTCTAGGGCAGCCTTGATCCCTTCTATCTCTTCGATGGATAGAGGAACAGGATCGGGAGAATCAGGCTTGTATGCGGGATCCACAACAAAAGGTAGCAAAATCTTTCCAACTCTTTCTTGAACCCATGTGGTGTAAGGTGCTTTTGCAATTGCATTCTTTGGCCCAAAATATTTTCTTTGAACCTGACTCCAAGCTTGAATCACTCTTTTCAATGTTCTTGGTGCACCCTTCCCATTATCATGCAAGATCAATTCTTCTATTTGTTGCTCCGAAGGTTCACTATCCATAGAATGTCCTAATTGACGCAATGCTAAAACGGGGTTATAATTAATACAACCAAGAGTCCCCATTAATGGCACATTGTCGAAATCTCCACATTTGTAAATGATCCTATCAGATTTTAATTTCTTTGCATACCATAGGATAGAATCAGCTTTAAGAGCCCTTAGCTTTTGAGACCACTCGTTCCTAGCAAGCTCTTTGATAAAGCAACTAGATTTGTAGAGATGAGAAGTCAACCAAGAATATAGCCAGTGGACACAACAAAATAGCATTCCTCTCTTCTTTTCATACTTTGTATGGATAGCATAGTAAATATTAGCGAGGATAGTCGGAGTAGGATCTTTTCCATAAACCTTAAAGGAAGTGAAAGCATGAATGGCAGCGGGATCAACATAATCAATATTTTTTGGCAATAAGACAACTCCAAAAATCAAAAGAGCTAATAAATGTCCACAAATGTCCCATTGTTTCTTTTGAGCATACATTAAAGCTTGATTTTCTAAGTAAGATCTTTTGATCCCATGCACATCCCCATCAGTTTTATAATTAGTCTTCAATTCCGTAGCAGATAACCCCAAAGCTTTTGCCAAATCTGAAAAGTCAACTTCTTTACCCGCACCAGTATAGAATTCTTTTTTAATTTTTGAGAACCCCAAAGTAGCATCTATCTCTTCCAAAGTTGGAGCCAACTGAAAGTCTTGAAAAGTGAAGCACCTAAGCGGAGGGTCATAAAATTGAACCAAAGCAGTAATTGCTTCTTCTTGTACTCTCACCCTTAGCAAGTCCAAAATATTCCCATAGCGGATTACAAACCTATCCAAGGCACTTGATGGTAATTTCTCCTTGATTATTTTCAGCTTCTTGATATCCGGAGTGGAAACGGAAAGGTGAACAATGGTCTTCTTGGTGCTCATCCTTCCTACACATTCACCAAATAGAATATATTTTTTTTTTTACATTTATATCATATTTTTTTATTTACTATTTTTTTGTGGATAAAACATGATGAGGATGCAAATGAGAGATGATGCATGCAAACACACAAAAAAAAGAAAATCATAGTAACAAAACAAATATATATATATATAAAACAAATCAAACATATATAACACAATATTTTAAGAAACCCAAGTTCATAGGTTCGACGTAGGGGGCTCTAGGGAGCCAACCTTTTATGGGGGGTTCTAGAAGGTCTCATGGGGTCATTCGTAGCCTCCGAGACTCTTTGTCTCTTCGGATTTTAAAACGACTCATTTTATCCATGAGGTTCGAATTTTTGGGGTAGGTTCTCGGAGAGATCAGCCAAGTATCCAGTCCAGCCCTCAACAAAGTCAAGCCTCGTTTTGGACCTTTCCGAACACTCAACCCACTCCGAGTGGAGTTATCAGTGAGATTCGTAGGAGATTCGTACTCCCCTAGTGACCTCAAGGTTAACTCCCACATTTAAGGTTTAACTGACATAAAATAGAGCAAAATATACAATAATAAAGCAGATATTTTCAGGCAGATAAACAAACATAAAACAAATAAACAAAGAAATAATTTAATGTACATTAAAAGATGAACCTCCCCCAAACCCTAAATGTGGCAATTTGCCAACCCTAAAATGCGCCACAAACCCTAAACCACAAACCACGAACCATAAACCTAAACCCACTCAAGCCTTAGAAGCATAATAATTCACTAAAAGTGCGTCCCCAGCAGAGTCGCCAGCTGTAGCAACCTGCCTAAAAAATTTATGCTTTCGAGTCGCCACCTATTCTGAAGGGCGAATAGGAAACCCTACGCAGATAAGAGATTGAGGGTAAGTTATTATAATCAGGCTGAGGGAAGGTGTTAGGCACCCTCAGCCCTTTCCTAAAGGCTAATGTTCAAAGATTAGGGTTGCATGGCAGGGTTTGTAAAGAAATGTGGCAAACAGAATTATAAGGACATGATTGAGATTTTGAAGAGGGGGACTCGCCTTGTTGCCAAGTGCCTACGTACCTCCTTAGGGAGGATCAGAGTCTACGTAGTTCGGGAAGGGTTGTACGCCATTTAGAGTTGGAATTTGATTTGATACGATTTTTTAGAGGCTTTTTGGTCGGCCTATCGCAATTTGGGTTTGTAATTGTAGTTTGAATGGAATTTAGAATTATTAGGATTTAGGGCGTACAACCCTGATTTGGCACTATTAACCGCAATGATCAATAGGTTTGATCACCATGGTTAAAAGATTTGAAATTTGCATCACTACCAATTTTAATCGATTGATTCGATTATCACTAATAATGAACTGAGGTATATTTTAATAATTTTTATGGAGTTTTATATGCATTGTTACCCCTCATAACCGATTGATTCGATTAAAAAGAATAACAAACTAAATCGAGGGAAAAACGGTTAATCATCACAACTAATAAAATAGTTGCAACCATTTAACCAAATAGTAGAAATCATATTTTATTTAATTAAATAACATTTTAATTAAAAAATATTGTTAACCATAGCGATTAATCGATTTAATCGGCACGAATAACAAATTATAACTTTTAATAATAATATCAAATAATATTTTTAATTTACAAAAATAATTGTTATACATAATTAATTATATAAAAGAATTAATAAAAAAACAAATATATTAATTAAATGGAATTAGTTATTAGGATTAGATTCAATGTGGTTGGTTTGAGGTTTATAGCATGGGGACTAGATCTGGGGCGTCAGATCTACAATTAGTGATGGTTCAGTGGTGAGGATCTGAAGGCGCATGGTGCTCTATCCAGTCACGCGTGCACTGGATCTGAAACAAGGATCTCATAAAAATATAGTGTTGGAGGGAGGGCTCGAACCTGCGACCCTCCACTCCCAAACGCGTTCCACAACCAATTCAACCAAGCGAAGCGCTTGTTTATTATATGCGTTCAGTAAAATAAATAAAACAATAGCCCCCCAAATGGAATTCTGCGCGCGCGATTTGAAATTGCCCAACCAGGATGGGACACGCACTCGTCTTCCCCAGGAAGACGCAAGAACCTGCATATTTTTACTACCAATTTGCTACGAATTTTCCGTAGCAACTGCAAACTACAGAAATAGCGAATAGCTCCCTTCTCCATATAAATATGGCGCACCTGCTCCAAAAGCCTCATATAGACGATACGAACTCATCCACACAATCAATTTAACCTAATTTTAACTCTAGCAAAAAACCCTAATTTAAACCCTAAAAGCTTGGTTCGGACAACAATGGCAAAATACGATTGGGGTACATAAACTTTATGCAAACAATCCAGAATCAATCACCACACTTAGGAAAAACCACATACACAATCAAAACAACAAAAACATGCTTACATGATGCTAATCGAACCAAGTTTTGAAACGACTTACTTTGACAAAATTGAGGTAATTCTGGGGGTGTTGTAGTAGTGTACCGATCCAGACACGTTCCAAATCCTTCAATGAAGCTTTTGCAACCGTTAATTCTTGTTGAAACCTCCTAGAACTCAAAAACCGAATCCGACCTCCTTGGTGATTTTTTTTGTTCTTGCAAGTGTGCCTTTCTTTCAGATTTCCTCCCCTAATCCCATGCTTTAGGTTCAGTACTTATAGGGGAACGAATTAGGTTTAGAAAAGAGCCCAAAGAATCCTTGAATCCAATCTTGCCATGTTGAGAAATTTGATTTTCTTTCTTGAATGATAAGCTACTATTTTGGTCAAGATTTGATTTTATTTCTCCTTCATCCAATTACCACGAAATTAATAATATATTTTGTCATTAACATTGATTGGAAATCAACAAAATATATTTTCTAACAAAATATTTAATTTTCTTACTTATTTAAATCATAAAATCAATTTTTTATGAAATAAATGTTTAAAAAAAACTAAATAATATGTTTAAATTTCGTGACATCTTATTTTGGGCATGTTAATAACTTGTGGACCAAGTTTGCATAAGAAAACCATAGGCCCATTTGCAAAATTCCTTAATTTGAACCCTCCTTTTTCACATTTGGTCCTTCAAAATCACCTAACTTTGATCAAGCATATCTCACTCAATTTTTAAGCTATGAGGGAGCTCTAATACTTTTTGGAAACCTCAAGAGGTCCTCTACAAGCCACTTTGGAATATATTTTTCATTTGGAACTTTTATCTTGATCATATCCTCTTTGGGAAAAAACTACTTTTGAAGGATGCCTGAAAATGACCTGTAATCTTTTGCTTTGTATCTCTTAAATGAAGCATTTTTAGCTTTGGCTTGTGAGACACAAAGTTGTAGAGAATTCAATTTCCTTCACAAAAGGCTTTGAGTGGGGAATTTCTGATGTTCCATGTGAAAGTTATGCCCAGTCAAAGTTGGGTTGACTTTCTCCTAAGAAACCCTAATTTGAACCTTTTCATCTTTGTTCATCTCTGAGTTTCTATTAATGGAATCATGATCAATTCTTGATCAAATGATGGTTATGCACCCCATACTTGATATTTGCCCAATGGTTAAAGTTTGGATCATGCCTTGATTATGATTGACCTTTCAATTTGGATCAGTTGACTGTGAATTATCTGGATTATGTGAATGAGCCATGCTTTGAGATTTGAGCCTTGCTTTTGTTATGAGAAAAGTGTGGGAGGTAAATTTTGGGGTATGACAGCTTGATGTGTTACCGTTGGAATCTAGCCGTTGAGATTTGTTTGAATATTGCTTTGAATGCTTTGCCTCGGTGGAATCATGAGTGACAAGTGTTGTTCACGGCAGAATCTTATCTCTAGCGTGATGATGACCATTGGTAGCGTGTTTCCTTGGTTAAGCTTGTCTTCCCAACACGCTGCATGTGGGTTGCTTCTTCAATCAACCTTGGGAGTTGTTTCATTAATTTGTTGCAACCGTTTTCTAATGATGATGTTTGTAACCGTTTTTCTTTTGGTTCTGAGCTTTTACACTTTGTAGGTTGAGGTTGTATTTTCTTTTCTTGTCCGCGTGTGACTTTGTTGTTGTAGCTTTTTGTATGTCACTGCATTACTTTATCATAACTTTTGATCTTCTATTCATGTGATCTTCTTGTTGTAACGGATCTTCATGTATATTGATATTTATTTTTAAATCCTTAACTCTTGTCTGAGTGATTTTCTTGTTGTGACGAGACTTCATGTACCTTGATATTTCTGTTTAAATCCTTAATTCTTGTCTGAGTTTTTTTTTTCTGATGATGTGCTTTTCTTTCTGATGCTGTCGTAAAAGGCTTATAACATAATATCTGCACACTCAATGAAATCATTAGTAATAAAATTGTTACTCACAAAATATACGTTTGTTATCATCAAAACTAGATTCTGAACATAGATTCTCCATCTTGTTCTAACACAACCCCTAAGAGATCTTCTAACAATTTTGAACTTTTATAATTTATGCCTAAAAACCTTAATACAATCTGATCTTGAGATTTTATAAGCTTATCCCCAGTCAAAGATAGCTTTTACCGAAACTAAGCTAATGAACTGTTGAGATTTCAGGCTTATAATAGGATAGTTCAACTACATATATACTCATATTATACCCTTATTTTTTACTCTAATATTCCTTAATCATTTGTATCCCAATCATTGATCAAGATCACAATCTTGAGATTTAACCTTTAGCTTTGTGCTCATCTCACCTTTGGGGAATCACCGAGCATCCATGTTTGTAAATACTCATGGGTTATGTTATACCAACTAAAATACAAAAAGATCTTTTTCACTTCAAACTTTGCATTGTAGGTGATTGAATCAAGTGCATCCACACCTCTTCTAAAGTTAGGGTTTGAAGAATTAACCCTCAATCAATTGATCAGTCTTGGATGCTAAATGGTTGGAACTTCAAGGGATATATCCTCATTATCAAATGTCATATTTTAAGCATATCTCCACTTTATTTGATCAAGTTTATCCTAAAACCATGTGGTTTGATTCATCAAGGAACTTCATCGATTCATGTGTTTATTTCCATGCCTTCTTCAATAAGTTTCTCAAACCATGGGCCTCAAAATCAAACATGCTTCAAGAGAGCATCATTTCAATGTATTATATGCCTCCTCATGCCTTAGAATGCAAGAAAAATTCAAGAGATTCAAAGTTGATTCAAGAAGTTTGACCTAATTTGACAAGTTCTTGATTCATGATTACAAGAGCATGACTCCTTTAATTTTCAACATTTTTGAGTGCTTATTTTTTAAAATTATTCTCCTTGAAATCACCAACAACTTCTCTTCACAAGTTAAGAGGAAATTTTATGAATAAAGTCATCAAAAGTGAAAACACATCATAGGCCTCCCTTTAAAAGTTCAAGGAATTGTGTGTCCACTCCAAAGGATTATAACTTGCTCATTTTTTTATCATCTTAAGCCTATTATTTTTGCATAATAATATTGAATGAGTCTACTCCAATCCATCTTTTAATATCAAGAGCAAAATCTAAGTGGAAGACCATGAAAGAATGCAAAACATTATAGGTCATCTTGTGGACTTAGTGGAATTTTCAAGTGTGGCATGCCAATCTTCAAAAGTGCATAACTCTCTCAATTTTCAACATTTTTGGGCGGTTATTTTTGCCAAATGTTCATCTTGAATAGAATAACATTTCATCTTCAAAGGTCCAAGCTAAATTCATGCTCTAGGGAATTCAAAAGTTGCAAGCCCTTTTGTGCACAAAACTTGGACATGAGCTGTTAGATGCAAGGCATAGCCTATAATTTCAAGGTTTTCCTCAAAACCTTATGATCATATCTTTCTCCTCAAGCATCCATTTTCTTCCATTATTTTTGCATTGTGTTATTCATGACAAGGAGATTATTTAGCTCAAATAAAATCAAGAAATGCACGAGCCAATTTCAAATGGGCTTGGTTCAAACATGGTACTTCAACCCTGAATTTTGGTACACAACCAGTTTTGCATTATCATTCTAATTCAAATTATATGCCAAATTGATGTGTGTTTTGAGTCTAAGCATGATTAGTAAGCTTCAAAAGATGTTTAGTGGATTGAAATGCAAGTTTTGGTTGAGTATTAAGGGAATTACAAGTAACACTTCCCATGCGTCGACATTCACACAAATTCACTCAATTTCTGATCATCTCAGACGTTTTTTGATTCCATGATCTTAGCTATAAATAGAGGATCATATTCCATTCATTTCCCAAGCTTTTGAGAGCCAAAATACTCTTGCTAAAATCCCATTCGAACTCTTAAGCTTGTAATTTATTTTTTCATTTCCAGACCTCAAACACTCAAATCCTTCACTCAGTTAGCTTTCTTGACCTTCATTGAAGTTAACCAGATTGTTTGCAAGTAAAATTGTGTCTATATTGAAGCTCCTCACTTCAGTTTTAAGAGGCTTTTTGTGAACTTCATTCAGGTAGAAATATCCATCAAATCAAATTTGTGGCTAACATGAAGCTATTGACTCACTGAAACTCATTGCACAATTAATTTCATGATTTAGTTTGGTTTAATGCATCTGTTATTGAGATTTTTTAGATTTAAACTTGTCTGGTGTTTTTCAAATCGACTGATCTATGGTTTGAATAAATGTTTCGTGATGATGTGGTTGAGATTGTCCATGAGAGACGAATCCAATGATACCACTAGCACTTGATTTGGTTACGCTTTGAATGATCTTCAAATCTCTGCAGATTCCTTTGAATTTTTGAAGCTTGAGGTGTCCTCTTCTAACCAATGATAGTGTGCCATTTGAAATGTTTTTATTGGCTTGACTTTATTTGGCTTGATGCGCATGTTTTGACTGGGATCCATGATGCACCTTCATGTCTGGACCATCTGATTTGCCAGTGTGTTTTAATGAGCTAGATCAAACGCCCCTTGTTTTTTCTATTTTTTATTTTCATTTTATTTGTTTTAACTTCAAATAATTCATAACTCCTTCATTTTAATTTCAAAAATTATGAAAAATACCTAAAATGATTTGTTTTATTTCTGATTTTATGGATATTTTTTCATATTTTTATTTTATCATTAGATATTTTTAATATTTTCTTTCATTTTATTCAATTTTTAATTAGTTTAAAATTATTTTTTAGTGTTATAAAATTCTGAATTTTTTTGGAAATGATCCTATGATGGTTTTTGATTTTATTTGATACTTAGATGTTTGATTTGATTTTTGCTCCGCATTTTCTTTTTTAAAAAAAGTCTTTTAATATTTGTTTAATATTTGATTTGATTTTCTCCCTCCATCTATTTTCTTTTTGATTAGTGGGTGTACGTCTTGATTATCCATTGTGTGGAGGTTTTGATTTTATCAATCTTTTGATGGATCATTAAGATGAAATCCCATAAAAATCAAAAGGAATTCATTTGGAACCATGGTTTTAATTTCAATCCTTTTCCCCTCTTCATCTTTTTTCCCTTCTTGTTTATGTTTGTTATTTTATATGTGTTGAAAGTTTTTGGAGAATGATTTTCTATATTATTTCTCTAACTTGTTCTTAAACACATAAATTGTTATTGACCGACCTCATTGTAGGGTGACTTCTATATAAGTTACTTGCGATTACTTAACATAGCGCTAAATTTGTCTCATATCGGAAAATCATCATTTGCGGCCTAAACCTATGTTTATAAGCCCAAGGATGGTTGATTATTTGACAATAGGCTCAAGAAATGTGAAAACTTGTTGTGTAGAGGTTTTGATTCTATCAATCCTCTGATGAGTTTTTATTAACTTTAACTTAAGTTCATTGTTCAACCATTATTGATCATTAATATTGAGAATCAATCTCTAACCACTGACTATTAACATCTAACTTTATTTTATGCTTCATTTATTACTTTGTTTTCTCTTATCTTTATTTTGCTTTATGCTTTATATTACCATTCATCATCAATTATCATGTTTATGCTTATATAATTTTTTTTCTTTTATTCACATGGACCTTTATTTTGTTCTTAAGACATTAATAATCAACTTGAACCATAAAAAACTTAATGAGAACTTGGACTTTGCTTACTATACCCTGAGTTTGGAGGATAGACTATTGGACTGATCTCCTTGATACCTTAGTTATTTTTTTGTTGATATTCTGGAAGTCCATAGAGTTTACTCCAAGGCATTAGGTAGGTTTTTCTTTATGTGTGAAGGTTATTCTGTATAAAGTCCTTGAGGTTTCATTCCAAGGTATTGTGAATGGGAATTCATCTGTACACAGTTGTTACTCAGCCCAATTTTTGACTCAAGTTCTTATGTTGTATTTTCAAAGCTTTGTGCAAGTTATACGTATGGATATGTACTCATCTGATATCTTGGTATTATGCTTGTTTGGTTGGTTAATCCAAAGGATGGGTATTCTACATTGACTTCTTAATGTCAAGTGTTGGCTTCTTGTTTGGTTAGACTGTTCTTTTTCTTAGCTTTTACATTATGCTTTAGGATAGCCCATTCATCTCCTCCCATCTTCTTTGATTTTTAAAATCTTCTTATGTTTGCAAACTCTTTTAAAATTTCTTTAAAAACTTTTACCTTTTATGGCATTTCTTGTTAAGATCTTTTTTTCTAAATATTTTAGGCATGATTAATCTTCATGGTGGAGTTGTAATACCCTAACCCCTTGATATTGATTGATATGATTGATCCTGTTCCACTTGAAAGAGCTAGTGGCATACTTGTCGATTTATCCAATTTAAAGTCCTTCTTTTATTTGTGATTCAAAGGATCCATCTGTTCTCATGTTCAAGTATGGTTGGCTGAGTTTTCTCCTCTAAGATGATAAAGTGTCTATTCATTTTTTAACCAAAACCTTTTGTTTCCCTTTTAAGTGAAACTACAATTGCTCTAAATTCTCCAATGTACTTAGGAGGTATGTAGGGACAAGATGTTATGTCTTGCCGAGCATGTTTTTAAAACCAAACACAAACACTTTCTTTTGTACACTTTCTTTCTTTTTAACAACACAAATTTACAAAAAGGTTCCTGTAGAGTACCACAGATGTGAGAGGTGCTAACACATTCCTGTCATACCCCAATTTTTGACCTAAGATACCACCTCATATCATTTGCATATGCATCATTTGCATCTCTAACAAATTGCATAGCTTGTGTTTGTTACTTGTGACTCAGCAGGATTTAATCAAGAAATCACTCATCAATACAAGTAACAATCAATTAGGGTTTTGTTTTCCCTTCATTTCAAATGAATCATCTTCATCAACAATCAACATTTGGTCCTCAGAGATTCGTTTCAACAAACTCAACAGCTTTGAATCGACTGAATTAGGGTTTTGACTGAAGATGGCATACTCCTGACTTTTGCTCAGGATTTGACCTAATGACTTGGGACATGACCTCAAAACCCCAAGTGCATCATTTTGACCTAATCCATTGGCTCAATACATCTCCTACACAAAGATTGATTAACAGTGAAATTTCAAATCATCAGAATTAGGGTTTTGAACTATCAAGGACTAAAATCAGGGATCACATTTGGGAAACCCTAAAAACCCCCTGGAAGTCAATCAAAGGTTTCAATCATCCTCAAATAATCCCTATGACAATATACAATGGAAATTACATCTCAATTCAAGACCTACAGGCATCAATTTCATCAGGTCGACAATTAGGGTTTTTGACCTAATTCACTGAGCAACTGACTTTTTAATCAGGACATGGTGCCACAACTCAAATCATGGCTCAATATCCTCTAATGCCTCAATATGATCCATTCATACCATTCATTTGATGAGGATAGCCTGTTTCATTTGAAATCTCCAGAAACGCGATTCGTCTGAAAAAGTCAACTGTACAAGGTCACCATTGACTTTTGGGGAATTTTGGTCAACCATGACTTTTGAAGTTTTGAATCATCAATATATGATATGAGAAGTCATTTGATCAAGAAAAATCAAGAAAATCAATCAAGAATCAAAAAGTCAAAAGTTTGACTTTCATACTTAGAAAATTTTTCTAAGTGTTTTTCAATGGTTTTTTCCAAACTTTGGAAGGGAATTTCTCAAAATTTCACCTACAAACTGAAAAAAACTTCCAACATGAAAGTTGTAGATTTTGATCCAATAAACAACTTTGACACATATAAATTTTTTCCATAAGATCAACCATTTAAGAGATATGGTGCTTCAAAGTTGGTATCTTTTGAAAATTTCACATAAAACTTCATTTTCTTCAAAGTTCATGGATCTTTTTCACCCATTTCCTTAAAGATCTTGAAGAAACTTTCAACTAGGGTTTTGAAGTGTGTAACATGAGCTTTCCAAAATGACCAAGAGCATGAAAAAATTTGAAGTGTAGCTATGGTTTTGAATTTTGACATTAGTGACCATTATGCTTGAATTTTCACCATTTCTTCACTAAGTTATGAACACTATGTGACCAATAATGCAAGAAATGACCAAATAGAATGATGACAGCAAGATTCTTATCTCTAAAGATCAGATTGGAGAGAATATATTAGCACTTGAGTTCTTTAACCATGGTTTAGGTTTTTAACCTAAAGCATTAAATGAAAAGATTCTATCTTACCTCTTAAGCCAAGTTGCAAACCATCCAAGCCATTCCTTGCTCTCACCATATCAGAATGTTTGCCTATAAATAGAGGTTTCTATTTCACTTAAAACTTACACCAAAACCTCTCAAAGAATTGGTTTTCTCTTTCTTTCTTAAGTTGTAAGTTTCATGAGTTTTCAAAGAGAGAGAAATACCAATTTCCAAACCTTTGAAGTTTTAAGCAAAGTGATGCTTCTAACACTTCCTAAACATCATATGGAAGTTGTGTGAACCATTCACACCTCTCAAAAACACCCAAAACTCAAAATCACTCTTCAACCTCCATTTATGCACAAAGTGAGCCAAAACTTGCCAAAACAAAATCCACTCGTGCATCCATCAAATTTTCACTTCCAACACCTCATATACATCATATAGAAATCATCTAAATCATAAAAACACTTCTGGTATCGTGCCATTCAAGTTTCCTCATTCAAAAACCAGACAATTGCAAGTTGGTTTGTGTGGAACAATTCAGGAGCTTTCAAAGCAAGTTAGGGGTTGGAATACACTCAAGGACACTCAAGGAAGCTCATAGGACCATCAAATCGCATCTGGAAACACTCCAAGCAAGAATTCAATTTCCAGTTTTGTGAACTTTTAAGAGGTAAGCCTTGAAACTCAAACTCTTATAATCATGCATCATAAATGAAAAGTTGGTTTGCTATCATGTTTCTGCACATATGAGGATCATTAACCCTCAATCAATTGGTTGATTTGATGCACATACACGATTTCACATTGATTTGTTAGAATTAGGGTTCTTCATGTTCATCCAGAAATTGATGATCTTACACTAAAAATAAATGAATTTTGTGGATACCATCATGTTCCTGGGATCAAAACGAGCAATTTTCATGTTCACAACTTTCAAAAACATTGAGAAATGAGGAAGTTACGAATCAGAGGAGATTAAGGTTGAAGGTGGTGTTCTTGGCGCCATTTTCGTTTTAAATTTTTATTTCATACATAACTAATTGAAGGCATCTTCATTACAAGCCACACGCGTGGCTCAGTTGGTAAAGCTTTTGGACTTGAAACCAAAAGGGCGTGGGTTCAAGCCTTGGCTGGCCCATCCCTTATTTTTTATCACTTATTTTCTTTGGTTTTTTATACAACTTCATCAATCAATTTAACTAACCAAATCAATTCATTTTTGCTTCATTTTTTAAACACTATTCATTTAATATATATATTTTATGAATACCAAAAAAAATCATCAAAAAATATTTATTTAATATGTTTTTAATTAGGTTTAAAATGATACATTTTTAAGTATTTTTTAAATACTTTAAATTTTGTTTTTCATTTAATTTTCAAACCTAATCACTTGTAAATATTTTTTTTTATCAAACCCTAATCACTTAGGTCTTAATTGAGTATTAAAACTTGTTTTAAACTTAATTAAGTTGACTTTTGTCAAATTCAAATCGTTTTAAAACAAGCGATCGCATTTCTTTTCAAAAACGATAAACCATTTCTTTTTGAAACTATTGATTAAATCTTTTAATTGATCAATTGATTTTCAAAACGAAGTGGGGCCTCTCGAATATTAGAGAGTATAAGACCCACTCTTTTTTTTTCTTTTACAGTTTTTCTTTGTACAGAAAACTTTTTCAAAACAATACTGTTTCAAACTGTTTTCAAAACAATAAATCTCACATCTTTTTTTTTCAAAACCATCCACCCTGTTTTATGGAAATAAAACAGGGGCCTCTCGAATATTAGAGAGTGTAAGTCCCATTTCTTTTCTTTTTGTACAGTTTTTCTTCAAACAGAATAAACTTTTCGAACAAATCTTCAAACAGTTTTTCAAAAGCGAAACCTCGCGTCTGTAAATAAAAACAATCAACCATGTTTTGTAAATAAAACACGGGCCTCCACGTAGGTATAAGTCCCAAGCCCTTTTGTACATACCCATTCCTGTACATGAAATTAGGTATTTCATTGTACACACACCGTTTTGTACATATCTCAATCAGTTTGATTTTTAACTTTGAATAACAAACCAAAAACGAAGGTTTTCTTTAAATCTTCCCAAAAATACCATGGGCCTCCATGTAGGTATAAGTCCCAAGCCCTTTTGTAAATACCTGTTTACATAGCCATGGATAAACTCAATGGGTCTCCTCCCCGAGTATGAGTCCCGAGCCCTGTGTATACAAATGGATCATGCTTACAGGTATATTTCCTTCATAAACTCCATTATATACACACACTCTGTCATATATATATGTATAACTGTTCATATCTGTTCATGTACTTGTTCATGTTTGTTCGTACTTGTTCATATTTGTGATTGTGTTATATATATGCTTGTTCAACTTAGTACAACACTAGGTTCCCCATAGCCTCCTATTGGGCTTCGTACAAAGAATCTCCACTAGTTTAGGTTAGGACATAGAGTATGGTTTCCCGGTGAAATCGCTCTAAGAGCTCAGACCAACTATACCATGCCTCCCCTTGGGCTTTGTACAAACGAGTGACCCTCCCATAGCCTCCTCTTGGGCTTATAATGCAAGGACCCTGGATTGTCCCTCCCATAGCCTCCTCTTGGGCTTACAATGCAAGGACCCTCGGATAGCCTCCTCTTGGGCTTCGTACAAGGACCCACGGGCTTCTTATAAGCATCCCCAATATCCAAAAAAACCTAGGAGATTAGACATTTATCATCTCTATGATAGGAGTATCTCTTCTATATCATCACAAACAATTTATCAAACTTTTTGCCACAAGGCTGGCTAATCAATCAAACTTTTTTTGCCACAAGGCTGGCTAATCAATCAAACCGTTTTGCCACCGTACTGGCTGATTAATCAAAGTTTTTGTCACAAGGCTGACTTCATTGAAACTTTTGCCACGAGGCTGGCTGATTAATTAAAACTTTTTGTCACAAGGCTGACTTCATTAAAAGTTTTTGCCACAAGGCTGGTTAAACAACAAAAACATCTTTGTCATTCTAAGCACCCTAAGTGGCATGGCCCCGGGCTTATAATGAAAATATTTTCAAACAAAATCAAACAGATGTATGTGATGATATAGATTAGATACATCGAACATTTAGATGACATTTGTCTCTTATCCTTTGCTTCCACTAGCATAAGTGGGAACTACGATTGCTCTTACTTTCTCAACATCCCTTTGAGAATACGTAGGCACAAGGTCGATCCTTGGCGAGCAAAACAAAATAAAACAAAAAAAAACCATTCAAACCTTAGCACCCGTAGACCCCGAGCTACAGATGCTCTGATTCCCTCTAAGGGATATGTATGCAGAGGATCGCGATGATCTTTGCGAGCATAATCAAACAAACACCTTAGGTCCCACCTATTTCACAACAGAACCTCTCAATAACATGGAATGAAAAACAAAGCAAAGAAACCTATAGAGTACTATAGATACGTTGGGTGCTAATACCTTCCCTTCGTATAACCAACCCTCTTACCCAAAGATCTCTCCCCCACTTTTAGGTTATTGCAGCTTTTTTCCTTTTCCTCTTTTGGAAACAATAAAAAGTTTGGTCCGTACAAAAGAAAAATCATTTTTTGAGCACTCGAGCCCAAAGAAGGCATCAGGTGTCTCATCACAAAAAAAACAACGATTTTTCCCCGCGACAATTCCCCATGCATAATAAATCTCCGTACCTAAGATATTTGCTTTTTATTAGTTTTGATTTAAAAACTTCTCTGGGTTTATTTAGCTCTTTTCCCATTTCCTTTGGAAACTATAAAGCGCAGTGGTGATTTTCACTAAAATAATGAGTTAAGTCAATTAATGGTTTTGGTCTCAAAATTTCACCACTACAACTTGTACTAGGATATTACTCAGTTTCCCTTGCTATTTTCTCTAAATTTCTAATCAATGCCACTACTAGCTTAGTCTTAGGAGACTTATATTAATCTAACGCTAATTCCTCCTAATTACCATGATTATATACTAATCACACTTAGAGTTGGATGAGGGGTCTTAGTTCTGGGTATGGATCATCTATATTTCCTAAAAGAAATAGAAAATTTCATTAACATAATTTTATGTGTATAACTTTAAATAATTATTAAACCTGTCACATGTCTTAGGAATATGTGACATTTACACATAAAACTATAATAATCGAGAAAATGGAAAGAGAGTGAGAGAGAGAGAGAGATGAAGAGGATCCTAACCCGTTTGTCCTTCACTGAAGGGTCCTTGCTATCCTACGGGGTAATTATACATTGGTCCTTCACTAAAGGATCATTGACGTTCTGCGTGGTAATTATATGTTGTTCCTTCACTGAAGGATCTTTGTGGTCCTATGGAGTAATTAAACATTTGATCCTTGCTAGAGAATTCTTTCCTCCATATGGGGTGATTATACGTTGGACTCCACTGAAGGATCTTCGCCGCCCTACAGGGTAGTTATATGATAGATCTTCATTGAAGCATCCTTGGCTCCCTTTGGGATAATTATATATTGGCCCTCCACCTAATGATTCTTTATGTTGTACAAGGTAATTATTTGTCAGACCTTTGCTAAAGGATCCTCACCAAGGGGAGTCTAGAGCAACGCTCAAGAGACTCACCCCTAATCAGTAAATTTTTGCAACCAAGGCAATTTAAACTTCAAAAATAAGGTATAAACTATGATGGAATCTAAATGTGAAAAATAAATCACCATAAAGTTTAAACGTTCTCGTTGATAAACCTGAAAGGCATGGTTACAAAGGAGGCATGCCAAGGGCGGTAATACAATTGTTAAGAAGAAAACCAATAAGCTCAAAGTATCTGCATTAAGGATATGGTTGATATCTTTTAGAATTATCCACAAGCTCACTTAAGGTGCTTTCCCCAAGCTTTCCAAATGGACACTCCCCTAGTTTTTCTTGAGGGACTCACGAAATCACTAGGATCGCAATATGCGTGGAGAAAATTACTTCTCCATTTCCAAAGTCTAGTGTTTGAGGAACTGTGGACTAGGATAATTTAGTAGACATCTGCCTTTTCTTCTTAGGTTCTATTATGGGATGGAAAACACCTCCCCCAAAAAGGACAGTCTAGTGCAGAAACAATATTAGGAGGGCACCCTATCATGGTTTAGGTTGCCCAACCCAAACTTGTTACCACTCATTTATCATTGGTCGTACATGGCATTACATGTATGATATATTGATTGCTTTATCTAGGTCACAAGAGAAAAACTACATCTCTAAAGAAGGAGAAAACTACTTCTCCATGATCCGACGTACTCCTCTAAATATGGGAGAGGGGGTTGATTGTTGGACTGAGTTGGACTCAATATTTATATATACCTTTATTTTGTTTATATACTCAATATTTTAATTGATATTTGTATATATTCACAAAATAGTCTCAGATAACTCATAATTTACTCAGTACTCATCTACTATATTTCTATAACAATTCAGTTGTATGAACATTCTAAATTACCCTTTCACAGCAAATTATTTCCACTAAGAAAAAGACATTTAAGTATTTAGTAATGTTTACTTTTTTTTCATTCTCATCTCTTATTACAACGTGACATGTGACATTCACTTTCAAACTTCATCAATTAAATTATAATTAAATATTACATACACTCATTCTCTCTCTTCATTACTATCTACTAACTATCCATAACAATTCAATTGGATGAACTTCCTAAATTTTCCTTTCACAATAAATTATTTCCACTAAAAAAAGACATTTAAGTAATTAAGTAATGTTTACTTTCTTTTCATTATCATCTCTTATTACAACGTGATATGAAGCATCCACTTTTCAAATTTCACCAATTAAATTATAATGAAATATTACATACACTCATTCTCTTTCTTTATTAAAACTAGCACGAGTATATTTGAAATAAAACTACATTATATTTTAATAATTCATATTAAATTTTTTATTTGCATATAAAATTACTTTATAATCCATTTAGATTAGGTTTGGAATTATACTTTAATTTTTTAATGAGAAACAATAATGCAAAAAGTGTTTTATATTATTGTTTCTTCTAGATTATCAGAAGATCTATTATGATTTCATTTATATATTAAAATAAGTAAATTATTTTAAAACATTATGAGTATAGAAATATTACTACTTGAAGTATAATAATTTTAACATTTAATTTATAATTTAAATTAATTTTAGTACACATGAATATAATTGTAACAATCATAGGGAAAAATATGTAGATATTAAAATTTTAAAAGCACAATTATGCAAATTGTAACAATCGTAGTGAAAAATATGTAGATATCAAAATTTCAAAAGCACAATTATGAAATTATGTTGTAGTAAATCATGTTATTCTATATATAAAACATTTAAATGTAATAAATCTATATAATACACAAACGGTTAAATATGCAATTATTGATTTTATTTTATTAATTAGATCATATAGAATTGATCAAATAATTTTATTTATTTATTAGCACTATTATTGATTTTATTTTATTAATTAGATCATATAACTTTTATTAAATAAATATTTTATTTATTAGCATTATTATTTATTAGCTTTATTATCAATTTTTAAACATTACAATTTCGAATACCAATTAATTGGAATAATAAAAGGAAAATTTGACGATTTTGCTTTGAAACAAAAATCCAACTTTAAAAATTATTGTACTAACTTATATATATATATATATATATAATACTAACTGACAATTTAAAATTTTGACGGGTAGATAATGTCACTAATATTGTAAAATGGAGTTTTGATTTTTTTATAAATAAGACTCGGAATTGATGAATAATCATAAATAGTGAGAAATGAGTTTTAATTCTTTTAATAAGTCATTAATGGTTGAATATGAACTTAGATTCATAAATTATTATTGGTCACAGTTAAAAAGAAATAAAAAAAATAAAACTTCAGAACAATTAAAATAAAAATTAAATATTATTGATACGTACTAATTATAGTGTAAGAATCTAGATTGTTAGAAACAATATGTTTAAAGAAATAAATTATTTTTTATAAAGAATAACAAATCAACTATTCCATGTAAATATTTTGAAGTTGAGATGAAGGAAATTAAACCAAAGACTAACAATTAAATATAAATTAAATATTATTTGGATGGTTATATTCGAAAGAAAATAAATTAAACAAAAACAATCTAATTGGTAAGTTATATCTGGATGAAAGCATGTGTATTATACTTTTAGAAATTTGAAAATCTAAATGATTGCAAGAGTCTTATATTTCCATCTTCATTCTAAGGCTATGGTTTTTATTCGTATACGATAAAGTTTCAAATAGAAATACCGGAAATTAATTACAACAACAATAAACAACCTATATTAAAATAATAATGTTTATTGTGTGGAAAAAACTACAAAGGTTACAACCCCATATTAGAAAGTTAACAAACCACATTTTGATATGAAGAGAAGTATTACACAGGCTAGAGATAACTTAACTAATGCGCAGAATGAGCTAGTAGCCGATAGAATGAATGGAGAAAAGATAAATAAGGTTAAAGAGTACTCTGATAATCTGATCAAACTGCAAGAAATGGAAGATAGTATGTTGAGAAAAAGAGCTAAAATTGATTGGCTGCGATTGAGCGACGGAAACAACAAATATTTTCATGCTTCCATCAAGATGAAACAACAAGGCAAAAGCATGAAGAAAATCCAAAAAAGGGATGGTACATATGTTACGAATCAGAAGGAAATGGAAAATGAAGTTTTAGCATTCTATATAAATCTGATGGGGAAGAGTTCAAATGAGCTTGATGGTATTGACGTTAGTGCATTGCGAGACGGCAGTAAGCTTAATACAACCCAGAGGGAGATGCTAGCTGGCCCTGTCACAAAAAATGAAATAAATGCAGCCCTCAAAGGCATTGGTAACGATAAGGCACCAGGTTTGGATGGATTTGGGGCATATTTTTTCAAGAGAGCTTGGCAAATAATTAAAAAGGATGTGGTGGCAGCAATTCACGATTTTTTCAGCAACAACCGCATGTACAAGGCGGTGAACTGCTCAAGTGTCACTCTCATTCCAAAGCATAACGGTGCGAAGGAGATAAAAGATTATCGACCCATTGCCTGTTGTAGTACCCTTTACAAGATCATTTCCAAGATTTTAGCCAATCGTCTGAGTAAGGTGTTAGGGATGATAATTGGTGATAATCAAGCCGCGTTTGTGAAAGGACATAAAATTCATAATCATATTCTTCTCACGTACGAATTGATCAAAGGCTATGAGAGGAAAGATATATCCCTGAGATGCTTTATGCAAATGGATATTCAAAAGGCTTACGATACAGTTAATTGGAATGCGCTCGAAAAAAATCTTGAATGAGGTGGGATGTCCTCGCCAATTTACCGGCTAGATCATGACAGCGGTATCTACCGTTTCATACAGATTTAATGTCAATGGTCACCACACTAATATCATGGAAGCGAAGCGGGGGATTCGACAAGGTGACCCTATCTCACCAATGTTGTTTGTCATAGTAATGGAGTGCCTTAATAGATACCTCTACAAGATGCAAAGAGATTGTGATTTCAATTATCACCCAAAATGTGATAAACTGAAAACCACAAACCTTTGTTTCGTGGATGACCTTTTATTGTTTTCTAGAGGCGACAAGATTTCAGTTAAAATGATGATGGCAGCATATGAGAAATTTTCAAAAGCAACAGGTTTGGTAGTAAATCCACAGAAATGTCGATTGTATTGCGCTGGTGTCAATGTGATGACTAAGAGAGATATTCTCAGAGCCTCGGGTTTCCATGAAAGTAAGCTTCCGTTTAAATATTTAGGTGTCCCTGTTATAGACAAGAAATTATATGTCCACCATTACTCTCCTTTGATAGACAAGATCGTTAATAAGATAAAGCATTGGACAATTCGTCTTTTGACATATGCGGGAAGGTTGCAACTGATTAATAGTGTTATGTTTGCAATAAATAATTACTGGCTCAACTGTTTTCTTCTCCCCAAGGCTGTTCTACAAAAAATTGAAACAATATGCCGTATTTTTTTATGGACAGGTGGGTTCGAAGGTAGTCGAAAGGCACCTGTAGCGTGGAAGCAGGTTTGTAAACCCATAAGTCAGGGTGGTTTGAATGTCATTGATATTGAGATATGTAATAAAGCCAACTTAATGAAATTGTTATGGAACTTGAGTGGTAAAGAAGATTCTTTGTGGGTAAAATGGATACAAGCTTATTATGTTAAGAACAACTATCTTTTGGATATGGAGAGTAAGATTAATACTCCGGGATTATGAAAGCAGTGCTCCAGTAGAGAGATGATTTTAAAAAGTTAGACAACTTAGAAGAAATCATGGTGGGAGGATATGTCAATATGAGCAAATTATATAGTACATTGCAAGACTGTGGTCGAAAAGTAGAGTGGAAAAACTTGATCTACGGTAATCACGCGAGACCCCGTGCCAATTTTATCTTATGGCTCGCTTGTCATGAAAGGCTAGCAACAAAGGACAGATTATTTAAATACAGAATGCTTGATAGTAAAAATTGTTGTTTTTGTTCAAAGGAAGAGTCGATGAATCACCTATTTTTTGAATGTGAAACTATGAAGATGATATGGATGAAGGTTGTAAATTGGGCACAAATCGACCATGCTCCCGGGGATTGGCATAATGAATTTAAGTGGCTTCTACAACAAACAAAGGGTAAAGGTGCTAGAGCCGCTATCATCAAAATGGCGGTTTCGGAAACAATTTATGAGCTTTGGAAGATTAGAAACAACAAGAGTTTTGGAGACCCTATTGATAAGGAAAATAATAGATACATTGGTGTATAAGGGATGGAATAAAAAGAAACTTAGAAAATATATAGCTATATTAATGATAAAGGGGTGATAGTTGTTTTACTTTATTCTTACCTGTGTTTTATAGTCCAGTGTGCCCGATTAGTGGCTGGATCCGATTGGGATCGCTTGTACTTAAGGTTTTTTTGATTTAATAAATTATTTTTTATTTTAAAAAAAAATGAGTATAAAATATGATTACAATAATAATTAAATATTCGAAAGAAAACATAAGTACTATTGTTCTTGAATTGAGAAGAAAGAGGGAGGAAATTAGACAAAAATACAATACAAAAAAACTAAACTAAAGCATATATTTAAATTCGTTTTAAGATTGTTATTTGTAGAAGCATAAGTAAAGCCTGAAAAATAATAATTAGAAATTATATTACACAATATGAATATGAGTATGAAATGAATTAGAATAGAATCAAAATAATATTTATGAAATGAATTCAAATATGATCAAAACAATAAAACTAAAATTTATACGGAAAATTACGTGCATGGAATTAATTTGAATAGATGAAAAAAAATGAAACTATCCTAGAGCTTTTGGATTGCAGTTGATATTACTACGAAGACCTGCAAAATAAAAACTGATGAGATAGTTTGAGACGTGTAGAGTGCAATGTCCTTAAGAATTTTATGAGTATTATACTAATTCTCCACGATTTAAAAGACTCTTCTCGAAAGATAGAGGACACAAAAGCTTGCATGAAATATTATCCCAAAGAGATATTTTAACCCAAAATACGTTAATTTTTGAAAAGATAATTTTTCTCGTATACATCTTTATGTTTTTTCATCCCAAAATCTATATATTAAAGACCTCTTGTTTTTTCATTTAAAAAAGAAAATTTCCTTATGAAATTTTATTACCGCATTTAAGACTCATTCAACAAAATAGAATGTTTCATATAATACATCAACGTTCGCAAGATCAGTTACCGATTAAGAATATAATTTGGTTCAAAATCAAAGTATTGAAAATAAATTTTCGTACATTTAAGAATACCGTTCAACAAAAGTTTAATTAATATTAAAAGCAAATTAAACCATTCATCACTCTTAATTGTCATTAAAATTATTCAATAAAAATATTTCAAAATGTTTTATTTTATTGAATACGATTTTGAAATCACACACCGTTAACTTTAAAAATATTATAGCCCTTTATTTATCATTATCAAGAACTTAAAATATTAATCACATGGCAGCAAATAGTAATCAATATTATTATTATTCATTATTAACATATTCATGAGGTTTAAATATATTGGTTAATTAAAAATATTTTAATTATTATTTATAAATGAAGGTTAATAAAAATAAATTTCTAATTGATTTTAATAAAATATTTCTACATTAACTACTTCTTTTATTTTTTTAAATTATAAATTATTATATAAAGTTATTTATATTTATTTATATATTTTTAATGATTAATATATATATATATATATATATATATATATATATATATATATATATATATATATATATATATATATATATAAAATTGTAATTAGATTTTTTAATTTTATAATATTTCTTAATAGATAAAAAATTATGATTTTTATAAAAAAACATTATTTTTAATCGTGGTAGTTGAATATTATATTATTATTATTATTATTATTATTATTATTATTATTATTGTTTTTATTTATTTTTATGAATAACAACCGACATGTCAAGATCCAAATTCATATCATAATTTTTTTAAATAGTGATAGCTGATTATATTATTATTATTATTTTAATAGTGTTAGAAGAATATCATATTATTATTATTATTTATATAAATTCATTTATATTTATTTATATACTTTTTTAATGATTAATATATATTAAAATTGTATTTAGATATTTTAGTTTTCTAATATATCTTAATAGGTAAATAATTATAACTTTTATAAAAATATTACTTTTAATCGTGTTAGTTGAATATTATGTTGTTGTTGTTGTTGTTATTATTATTATTATTATTATTATTATTATTATTATTATTATTATTATTATTGAATATTATTATTCGCTGAATATTATATTACAATTTTTTTAATAGTGATATTTAATTATATTATTATTATTAATATTATTATTTTAAAAAGTGATAACATTGTATTACATTATTATAATTATTATTATTTATATAAAAGTTATTTATTTTTATTCTACTTTTTCAATAGTTAATATATATTAAAATTGTATTTAGATTGTTTAGTTTTCTAATATATCTTAATAGATAAATAATTAAAACTTTTATAAAAGTATTATTTTTAATCGTGTTAGTTGAATATTATTATTATTATTATTATTATTATTACTATTATTATTATTATTATTATTATTTTTGGAAATAAAGAACTTTATTGATCCAAAAATCGTTGAGGATTATTATTATTATTGTTATTTTTGATTATTCTTATTCGCTGAATATTATATTATAATTTTTTTAATAGTGATAGTTGATTATATTATTTTTTTTAATAGTGTTAGTAGAATATTATATTATTATTATGATTATTAATATTATTATTTTTTAATTTTATTATTAGCTAAATATTATATAATAATATAAAATTAAACATATGATTTAGTCACTAATTAACAATTTATATAAAAATATGAATAAAATTTTAAATACTTTTATTCCTACTTGATTCCTTTTATTTTAAATTTTTGATGAGTAGCAATTATTAATATACTTTTTTTTCTTTTTTACTTTTTATATTATCCCAATTGTAGTATATTAGTTATAATTTAAGTGATTACTAAAATGAATTTCATAAAATAATTTTTTTTTTGAATTAAAATAAAAAGAATGAAGAGTTTTATTCTTTATTTTTAATTTATAAGTGAATAAGAATAGGAGTATGTATAGTATTATTATCGTGAGTTTTATTTTTTTTAATTTATAATTGAAATTGGTAATTAGTATATTTAGTGTTTTTTTTCCAAAGTTAATATGAAAATGACATGTCAGCATTTGATTACTATGAAGATGACATGTCAACATTAGGGTTAAGATTGTGTTCAAGGTTGTCATCATAACAAGCTTGGATTTATATTAAGTAGTTTTCAAATATCTCTCTCACATTTCTTTTTCCCACACTTTTAATTTTCATTTTCATTTTTTCTCTATTTATTTATTATCACTAAAAACATTAATAATCTACTTTTTTAATTTTAATAAAATTAAAAATTTATTTATCTCACAGGTCACTATCAACACAATATCTATTTTATTTTAATTAATCATTGTCTTAGTTTGAAAGACAAAATCCTTATTTTTAAATATTAATTTTTTTCCATTTCATAATTTTTTTAATAATGATTTAATACAATGAACTTTATATGATTATTGTTCATTTTACAATTAAGTAAATCATTTCAAATTTTACATTTATTATGAATACATTTTATATAGTATAGAATAATATTTTTATCCCACAAATCTTTATTCCTAATTTTTTAATCAATAATTTGCCTTGATTTGAAAGACAAAATCCTTATTTTAAAATATCAATTTTTTTTTTGTATTTCTTCATCTCAGGAGTCATTTCTTACATTATTATTATTATTATTATTATTATTATTATTATTATTATTATTATTATTATTATTATTATTATTATTATGAGATTAAATGTAGTGCACTGACAATGTAAAATGATTTTACATTGTCATCCAATTGAGATTCATCAATCAGCCATGTCTTATAACTTTTTTTAAAATAACAATATGACTTGACACTTACCATGGCCGTGATTGGTTGACAATGTAAAATTATTTTACACTGTCAGTGTATATCATTTTTTCTCTATTATTATTATTATTATTATTATTATTATTATTATTATTATTATTATTATTATTATTATTATTTTCTTATAAGAGGGAGACTTCTAGATCCTTTTTGCATGATAATTATTTTTATTTTATAATTAAATAACTCATTTAAAATTTATATTTATATATAAATAAATTTTATATTGTATAAAATAAAATTTTTATTTTACGGGTCACTATCAGTACATTACATATTATTTTAAACAATAATTACTTTAATTATTTAATACAACCAAATTTATATAATTATTATTTATTCTAAAAATTAATAGCTAATTTTAAATTTTGATACATATCTAAATACAATTTATATCATATCAAATAAATTTATTAGACCACACCTTTATTTGACTAGTATAACATATATCCAATGAAAATGGAACGAGTACAAATATCCCTTTTATCAAACGAAGCATGTGAGAGATGACTATTATCTATTTATTTATTTATTTATTTATGTGAATATCAGTTGTCATACTTATCGCCCTTAATATTGAATGGTGAAGGTGAACCATTTCCAAACTAATAGTTGATTTTTTTTAATATTATTATATTTGTTTTATATTATAAATTGTTTTAGATTTTTCATAAATAAAATAAATAAATTTAATTAAAATATACTGATGGTATAAATAAATTTTACATTATCAATTAATCACAACGTAAATTAATTTGAAATGTTTTTATTTCTTTCAAAATAATACAATTGAATGTTTATGAAGCATTGATAGTATAAATTTTTTTAGATTAATAGTACATATCAATTAAACTCTTAAAAAATATTTTATTTTATATCAAAAATTTATGAATAATTTTATAAAATTATTATTTATTTAATACATTAAAAAGATAAATTGAAAGAACAAAGAGTAATAAATACTTAATAATATAATATAAAAAATAATATTAATAATTTATTAATATTGTAAAACCACATATAATTTAGTATAAAAAATTTTCAAAGTAACTTATGACAAAAAAAAGTGCTATTTTTGTTTATAATTTAACATGTGATTTCCAAAAAAATTACAGAGAAGTTTGGTTAAGATAAAAAAAATTGTTTCATCTAAAACTTAAATTTGAATTTGCTTTAACCGTTCTTCTTTAGTTAAAATTAATAACCATGTCACTTAGTTCATTTTTTTTAATGTATAGTCTGTAAAAAACCTTAAATAAAATAAATAAAATAAATAAACAAATAAATAAATAAATAAATAAATAAATAAATGGAGAACAAAAATTACCTTGTCATAAAAATGAAAAAGGTAAATTCCATATAGAGTTATTTTTATTGAATGGAATATTATAACAAATTAGATAACATCATTCTAGCTTAATAGAGAATTGGTGTCAATGATGAGTTCATTATTCTCAGAAGGACAAGCTTTACAAATGCATTGACCGTTAATGCAGCAAGTAGGATTTCCTTGACAGACTTTTGAGCAATCAATCAAGCAAACGACTCCTAAGTGACCTCTTGCATCAACTGATGCTGGTTTACCTGTTATCACAAAGTAATTAAATGAACTTAATCATCGAATAAAGAACAAATTATACATTCGATAAATAAAAGAATAACACATAGAAAGTAAGAGGAGGCCTAACCAGCTATACAAATCAAAAGGATCATAAAAAATACTAAGCCAGAGCTCTTTGTCATAATGTCGTTTTTAAACACACACACTATGTTGTTAAGGGGTGATATACATGTATGCATAACAAGATGGTGCTTATATATACACAAACCAAAAGTGTAGTATATAATTTTAGTGGGAATAAACATTTGTTTTTCTTTTTTTTGCATAACATGTTAAATTTTATATATAAAAAATATTAATTAAAAAAATAGACTGATAAATATTTTATAGAAAAGATTTTTAAGTTTTCAAAATTATATTATATAATAGTATAGGTCAAATCAAAATTTAAATTTATAATAAAATAACTTTTTTTTTTGTAGTTTAGTCCTATTTCATCAAAATAAATTTATTCTATAAGTTTATATATTTTTTATGACAAAATAAGAGATTTAATTTTAACACATTCAATGAGCGACATGTATTCTGCCAAATCACTGAAATATATTTAAATTAGTTTAATGGCAAGTATCATTGATGTTTTTTCCATTGGATGACAATGTAAAAATATTTATAATGTTTTTGGATGTTTAGCAAACAATTTTATATATTTTTTCAAATAATATCTTCAGATTAGTTCTACATCAATAATTTTACATATTCATTTATAATTATTTGGCATTTGATTAGATTCAATTGAAGAATTATGGAAAAAGAGGTTATTGGGCTTGATGTGGTTTTAGTAAAGAGGGGGTGCTATGTTAGTAGGCCTTTTACTAAATTAAATCTATTTTCATAAAAATAAGGAATTGAGGAAAAAAAGGAAAATAGATGTGAAAGAGGAGCAGAAGAGTAGAAGTGCTGATACGTGAAAGAGGAACAGAAGAGGAAGAGGGCTAATCAAGATCCTTGGCTAAGGTAAGGGGGGACTCTTCTGGTTAACATCTTTTATCATATTATAGATGATAGGACTGATTTAGATGCCTTGTTTGTGTCAATTGGTTATATGCTAGATTGGGGGTTTTTGGGTGATTTTGAGGGGAATTGTATGATGTGATGAATTGTATGATTATATGATTGTTGTGACGGTTAAATGATCCTCTTTGTGTGTTATATTTGTGTTATAACATGTATGTGGCTGATATGGTGGTATTTGAGGTTCATGATATAACTCGATTTGGGTTTTGAGGATTTTGGGATAAATCTCGTAATGCTGTCAGTTGCGATGAGAACTCTGACTTTTGCCAGTTCGCGCCGCGAAGGTAGATGCGCGCCGCGAAGGCGTAGTTATTTTCTCGTTCCGCGCCATGAACCTTTGTTTGCACCGCGAAGGCGTGATTTCTATTCGTTACGCGCTGCGTACTCTGTGTGGCGCCGCGTGCTGTAGCGATAATTGTTTTCTTTGAAAATTGTAAAAATGTGTAACTTTCAAACCGTAAGTCAGTTTTAGACGCCGTTTTGGACGTTGTTCCTTAAATTTAATGCTCTACCATATGAAATAAATAAAACAACAATTACTTGATTTTATTTTGAAAAGTATCATTTTCCCCAAATGTGGTTTATTCTTGTTTTGTATGGTTGATGAGGTGCAATGATTGTTGTATGCATAGTTGAATATGTGCAATGATGTGTGTTGTGATAATGTGGTTGCTTCTGCTTGTTATGCAAATAGATTTTTTCATGGTAAAATATGGTTATCATGTGTTTTGATGAATGATGATGTAAATGTACTGTTGTTGTTGGGTTGACTTATTGGACTTGGTACACGATTGTGAGAGGTGCTATTGTTGTTGCACTGTGTGGTGGTTTATGCATACAGGCACATTAATGAATGATTTACCTGTCATGATGTTGTGGTTGTAATTGGTTTTTGTTATACATATATTGTTGGTATAAAATATGTATTTTATTATGGTTGAGAAATATCATTAACTGTGTGTGGCTATTTATTTTGTGGTGGTTGATGATTATGACATTTGGTTGTTTACTGTTTATGATGAGCATGTTATGGTTGATACATGCATTTCATAATCATCATGTGGCTGATCCTTGACGATGGTGGATCAGTGGTAGCTAATTCCCATTGTGTGGAATTAGTGAGTGGGTGTTGCCGTATCCTTGACGATGGTGGATCGGTGAGATGAGTTATCCCAGATTTTGGTACCACATGCATAAAGTTGCATTTGCATTAGGCTAATTGTGTTATTATAACATGAATGGAAGATTGTCCAATGTTATAATATATGATGATTGTGTAATGATTATGATTTGTTTGGATGAATTATGGTGTTGTCTCTTGGTAATGTATTCTAATTGTTGTTGTGTGTTGATGAGTACTTCCTGAAAATCTGAATATAATGAAATTGGATGGATAATGTGACTATGATGTGTTATTGTTTATGATTCGATAACATTTGTTAATTGTGAATGAGACTCACCCTTACTGTTGATATTTTCAGATTGAGGATAGCGGCTTTTGGCTCGGTGAGGATTAGCTCATGAGTCAGTTCGTTTAGTATAGCGTCGGTGTCATGCTCTAATATTGTAACACTTGGGGAACGCTAGTTTAGAGTTGATGATGATACTCTATTTTGTTGTTATTGGAGTAATTTTGTGAGATATTGCATAGATGATGTTATGCTTATCCGTTGATTAATGTTCCGCTGTGTAGAAACATGATTTTGTTAAATGGATGATTTTCCCCTAAGTGAAGCATGACAATTGATTTATGATAATTTGTTTTAGATTGAATTGTGGCACCCTTGTTTTTATGTTTTACTCTGAATTATTTTATTAATTTCCGCGGGGTTTAGAAGGGTGTTACAGTAATTATTAATATACTTTTTTTTTGTTTTTTACTTTTTATATTATCACAATTGTAGTATATTAGTTATAATTTAAGTGATTACTAAAATGAATTTTATAAAATAATTTTTTATTTTTTGAATTAAAATAAAAAGAATGAAGAGTTTTTTTTTTTTTTTTAATTTATAAGTGAATAAGAATAGGAGTATGTATAATATTATTATTGTGAGTTTTTTTTTAATTTATAATTCAAATTGGTAATTAGTGTATTTAGTGTTTTTTTTTCAAAGTTAATATGAAAATGACATGTCAGCATTTGATTACTACGAAGATGACACGTCAACATTAGGGTTAAGATTGTGTTCAAGGTTGTCATCATGACAACCTTGAATTTATATTAAGTAGTTTTCAAATATCTCTCTCACATTTCTTTTTCCCACACTTTTCATTTTCATTTTCTTTTTTTCTCTATTTATTTATTAACACTAAAAACATTAATAATCTACTTTTTTAATTTTAATAAAATTAAAAATTTATTTATCTCACAGGTCACTATTAACACAATATCTATTTTATTTTAATTAATCATTGTCTTAGTTTGAAAGACAAAATCCTTATTTTTAAATATTAATTTTTTTCCATTTCATAATTTTTTTAATAATGATTTAATACAATAAACTTTATATGATTATTGTTCATTTTACAATTAAGTAAATCATTTCAAATTTTACATTTATTATAAATACATTTTATATAGCATAGAATAATTTTTTTATCCCACAAATTTTTATTCCTAATTTTTTAATCAATAATTTGCCTTGATTTGAAAGACAAAATCCTTATTTTAAAATATCAATTTTTATTTGTATTTCTTCATCTCAGGAGTCATTTTTTGCATTATTATTATTATTATTATTATTATTATTATTATTATTATTATTATTATTATTATTAGGTTAAATGTAGTGCATTGACAATGTAAAATGATTTTACATTGTCATCCAATTAAGATTCATCAATCATCCATGCCTTATAACGTTTTTTAAAATAGTAATATGACTTGACACTTACCATGGTCGTGATTGGTTGACAATGTAAAATTATTTTACACTATCAGTGTATGTCCTTTTTTCTCTATTATTATTATTATTATTATTATTATTATTATTATTATTATTATTATTATTATTATTATTATTATTATTATTATTATTTTGTTATAAGAGGGAGACTTCTAGATCTTTTTTGCATGATAATTATTTTTTGTTTTATAATTAAATAACTCATTTAAAATTTATATTTGTATATAATTAAATTTTATATTGTATAAAATAAAATTTTTATTTTACGGGTCACTATCAGAACATTATTTATTTATTTATTTATGTGAATATCAGTTGTCATACTTATCGCCCTTAATATTGAATGGTGAAGGTGAACCATTTCCAAACTAATAGTTGATTTTTTTTAATATTATTATATTTGTTTTATATTATAAATTGTTTTAGATTTTTCATAAATAAAATAAATAAATTTAATTAAAATATACTGATGGTATAAATAAATTTTACACTATCAAATAATCACAACGTAAATTAATTTGAAATGTTTTTATTTCTTTCAAAATAATACAATTGAATATTTATGAAGCATTTATAGTATAAATTTTTTTACATTAATAGTACATATCAATTAAACTCTTAAAAATTATTTTATTTTATATTAAAAATTATGAATAATTTTATAAAATTATTATTTATTTAATAATATTAAAAAATAAATTGAAAGAACAAAGAGTAATAAATACTTAATAATATAATGTAAAAAATAATATTAATAATTTATTAATATTGTAAAACCACATAATTTAATATAAAAAAATTTCAAAGTAACTTATGACAAAAAAAATGTGCTATTTTTGTTTATAATTTAACATGTGATTTCCAAAAAAATTACAGAGAGGTTCCGTTATGATAAAAAAAATTGTTTTTAAATTTGAATTCGGTTTAACCGTTCTTCTTTAGTTAAAATTAATAACCATGTCACTTAGTTCATTTTTTTAATGTATAGTCTGTAAAAAACCTTAAATAAAATAAATAAATAAATAAATAAATGGAGAACAAAAATTACCTTGTCATAAAAGTGAAAAAGGTAAATTCCATATAGAGTCATTTTTATTGAATGGAATATTATAACAAATTAGATAACATCATTCTAGCTTAATAGAGAATTGGTGTCAATGATGAGTTCATTATTCTGAGGAGGACAAGCTTTACAAATGCATTGACCCTTAACGCAGCAATTAGGATTTCCTTGACAGAATTTTGAGCAATCAATCATGCAAGGGACATCAAGGTGACCTCTCGCATCAACTGATGCTGGTTTACCTGTTATCACAAAGTAATTAAATGAACTTAATCATCGAATAAAGAACAAATTATACATTCGATAAATAAAAGAATAACACATAGAAAGTAAGAGGAGACCTAACCAGCTATACAAATCAAAAGGATCATAAAAAATACTAAGCCAGAGCTCTTTGTCATAATGTCGTTTTTAAACACAGACACTATGTTGTTAAGGGGTGATATACATGTATGCATAACAAGATGGTGCTTATATATACACAAACCAAAAGTGTAGTATATAATTTTAATGGGAATAAACATTTGTTTTTCTTTTTTTTTGCATAACATGTTAAATTTTATATATAGAAATATTAATTAAAAAAATAGACTGATAAATAATTTTAGAAAAGATTTTTAAATTTTCAAAATTATATTATATAATAGTATAGGTCAAATCAAAAATAATATGAATAAGTTAAATTTATAATAAAATAACTTTTTTTAGTAGTTTAGTCCAATTTCATCAAAATAAATTTATTCTATAATTTTTATATATTTTTTATGAAGAAATAAGAGATTTATTTTTAACACATCCAATGAACGACATGTATTCTACCAAATCACTGAAATATATTTAAATTAGTTTAGTGACAAGCATCATTGATGTTTTTTTATTGGATGACAATGTAAAAATATTTATAATGTTAGTGTATGTTCATTAAACAATTTTATATATTTTTTCAAATAATATCTTTAGATTAGTTCTACATGAATAATTTTACATATTCATTTTTATGAATTCAAGTGTGAGCGATTAAGTTTCACATCGACTAAAAATGGTGAGAATGTTGAGTTTATAAGAGAAATGACCCACAAATTGTGATTAATCCTAGTACAAAATTTGAAGTGACAAGGTTCGGTGAGAAGGGTAATTTCTAATTAAAAGGAAAGTTAAGAACTATAGGCTCAACAAAATTTATAGAAGACACCATGTGAGATGATATTGAACGACGTGTAGGATGTAACATCCCGATTTTATTAGTTATTTATTTAATTAGCCTTATTTGGTGTTTTGATAATTGTTTGTTTTATTCGATTAGTGTTTGGCGTGATAATTATTTAAATGTGTGTTTTTATGTTAATTTTAGCTAATTTAGTAATTGGTAGAATATAGTAAATTAGCTAATGGGCCTAATTGAGTTAGAAAGAATAGTTAGGTGGGTTGAGTTCAATACCACAATTAGAGCTAATAGAGGATTTTGTGAGATAACCTAATTAGAAGAAAAGAGAGAAAGATAGAAAGAAGAGAAAAGAGGATAAGAGAAGAACAAAGAGGATAGGATTGTAGATTTCACCAAGAGGGTTGATTGAATTAAGAGGTAAGGGTTAGAATCCAAGTTAATATAGGTTACATGATTGGGTAATGTGTTGTTTGTGTAATCTCTTCATCTTTCAATTGCATGAAATCTAGAAATGTTAGGGTTTATGCTACTTTCTATGGAATTGTGAGTTTTAACATGATTTTGATGATGAATGTTCTAGCTTGATGAATGTTCTAGCTTGTATTTATGTTTCTTTACATGATTCTATGAGTGGGTCTGATTATATCATATGAATTGAGATTATATATTGATTTTTCATGAAACCCCAGTTTATGAATAGAATCCATGAAAATTCATAACTCACATGCCATTGGTGATTATATTGAGTTATATGTGATATATACATGATATAAGTATGAAATTCGTGTTTAATTTTGGACTGGAAACAATTTTGGATTGAAAATTGGGAGAAATGGGTTGCTGTCATCGCAGAGAAAATTTTGCAGAAAATGCAGAGGGCGCGTCGCGCGGTGTAGCGCGCTGATTGAATCTGCACAGACCTTTTGGCAAAACGTAGCGTGCGTCGCGAGCTATGAGGGCGCGTAGCGCCAGACGTTCTGACTTAGCGCGCGTAGCGAGCTTCTGGGCATGTAGCGAGGCCTGTAGCTTGGAAATGAATATTTTTGTTTCTTGCTCTGGCTTTATGAAATTGCATGCTATTGATTTATGATTAAATAATATGAGTTTTAATTAATTGTTTGGCATGATTATGAGTAGTATATGGATGAATTTCTAAGAGAATCTTAATACTTGAATATATGTGTATTATGATGTGAATTGAGGAAGGTTGGCAAAATACATGTTGTGCTCTGCTTAAATACATGTGATTGATTGCGTGTGATATTGGATGCAATGTTTGAAATTGAAATCATGTTATGTATGTAGTGCAATGTTGTGAGAAGATGTGATTGTGTAGTTTAAGAGATAGAGGGATCGTCTTAAATGCACGAGTCTTGTTTTGTTGCACACGTACACGAGCATGAGTCTTTGAAAGTGGCAATGTTATGTAATCTCGCGAAGGTTATTTACTTTTACCAAATCTAACGCCAAATGGGATTTGAAATCATAACACTGAATGGAGCTTTAAGGTGGTTATCTAGTCTCTAGAGAATGACAATCGGCTTACCGGAAATGATAACGGAGGGATCCACATGCATATTGCATAGAGTCACACTTGAGTCGCACGTGTCGATGTGAATTGTGTTTTGTGTGAATATGTGGTATGGTTTGTGTGGAATGATTATTTGTTAATTGACGCATATATGTGGAAATTTGTGAATTGATAATTGTATACTTGATGATATTTCATTATTGGATTACAATTGTTGAGTGGGTAATTGAATATGATTACTTGTGTGACGGAGTTTGTTTGGTTGATTCTAAACATGTTAACCCTGATATATGGATATGAAAGCATGTTTGAAGAAGAATGGTGAATTGTGAAATGTATGTTTGTTTATGTTTTGCATTTCCCATTATTATGTTTTCTATAATAATTTGAATTCTCACCCTTCTGTTTAAATGTTACCCTTTGTTGGTAACGTGCAGGTTCAGACGAGTAGTAGCTTGTTTGAGGATTAGCTGAAAAGCTTCCGAGTTTGTTGTTTGATTAGGTAGCGAGTCATATGCTCTGATCATGTAACACTTGGGGGGTTTCTTTAGACTTACGCTCATATTTGGAGATTGCTATTTTCTATGTTTTGATTGATATTTTGGATATGTTGTTTAAAGGCTATGTAGCCAAGATGGTGAATTTCAAATAGCATGTTTGGAGATGTTAATTGATGGGATATATTCATTGAAACTTTTGATAGCAATCCTATTGTTTTCCGCAAGCGTTTATGCATAATGTATGAAAGTATGAGATTTTAAATTTGTGTTACAATATGATTAGTGCATATTATGAATGTTGTATGTTGGTTTTGGATTTTCATTGCAGTGAAAATTAACATGTGACGCCCTTTTTCCTTTATGCATGATTACTCTGTGAATGTTATGTTATAATTTGGGGTTAGAAAATGGGTGTTACATAGAATGCCAATTGGGTAGAGATGGAGGAGAAGGTTGCGATATTGATTCGCTTATGTGTTTCAGACAAGGTGATGTACCATATCATGGACCTATCATCGTCGAAGGTAGTTTGGGGAAATCTGAGAGTTAGTATATGTCAAAGATGCTTATGAATGAATCATTCCCAAAAGTAGCGACTATACAGTCAAAAGATGCGGAAAGGATCTGATTTGCATTCTATGTCAATATATTCAAAAATATGATCACTTATATCAGGTGAGACATAGAGTAAAGATTGATGACAAAGATAAGACAATTATCTTGACGTGCTCGTTACTAAGTTCTTATGACCATTTGGTAACTACTCTTACCCATGGGAATGACATTATCAATCTTAATGTGATTATTGCTACACTTTTTCTCATTCTTAAAGGGGACAAAGTATAGAGGAATTTTAAGAAGAGGTATAAATCCAAGAATATGAAAAAATAGCTTAATGTTATAGTTGCAAATAGACTGCGCATTGGAAGAAGGATTGTTAAAACACAAAGCAGGGCTCATCCATTTCTACAAATATGGTTCAAACTGATGGTAGTGAAGCATATATACTATGTATTTCATTAAATAAGTTCACAAATGTGTGGATTTTTGATCCCACACTACTACAAATAACACATTTTATGACAACGAATTTATCTCACCTAACAAAAATTGAGGTGTAATTCCTGCATGCGCCATTTTTTCTCTAAAAAAATATGATATATTCCATCGGTTGTATTAGATAATCAAGGGTAAAACTAATTAAGGGTACATACTATGAATCTCAGTAACTGTGATTTATGTTTTTATTTCATTAAAAGTGGCGCCTTCATTCATATTTTATTTTTAATAAAAAAATAATCCACTTTTCACTTCGGTTAGGCTTTCCAACCGAGATTACACTTATATATATATATATATATATATATATATATATATATATATATATATATATATATATATATATATATATAAGAGTAATCTCGGTTGGAAAGCCTAACCGAAGTGAAAAGTGGATTATTCGTTTGAGTTCGACGATGATACAATACACTAAATCAACATACATAGAACTCAAACGAATAACCCTAAATAACAAAAGGCATAAACACATATCATTCTCCAACTCGTAAAAAAGAAAGGTAATACGGAGATGATATGTGTTTAGGACTCTCGTTCGATACTTACCTGAATGAAAAATCAAAATAAATTAGTTACTTCTTCTTCACATATTTAATACGTCAAACATCACTTACAAAGATGATATGTTGTTGTTGAGACCCTAAATCCTAAAGGTTTATTCTGGTTGTTGTTTGTTGTTTAAACTGATATTGAATGTTATATGTTGTTTTTTTAGATAAATATGTCATAGGTTTATTGTTGATGTTGATGTAGTTTTGTTGAGAGATTGTTATTTATTAGTTGTTGTTTAACGTTGTTACTAGATTGAGATTGAATGTTAATGTTGATGTTGTCATTGTTATTTATTGGGGTGTTTAAGTTTTTTATGTTGTTAATGTTGTTCTTATCTAACTTTTGTTATTGAGTTTGAGATTGTGATTGAGGTGTTTAGTTGTTTTAATAGGAAAAGTTTTGAAAGCTATATGTTTTATTTATTGAAGAGAGGGCTAAAAGCCCGGGAAAAACAAACTACAAGCAAACAACTCTAGGAGTACTAATACTATTCTCATCCACTCAAAGAACATGCTCGAAATCCTCTGGCCACTCAACAAATAATCTACATTTCTCCTTCATAGAGAAACTGTACTTAGCTAATGTGTCGGCCAACTGATATGCTTCTTTGTGAACATACGTGATTTCTACCTCCTAATCCATCTCCCACAAACTAATGATCTTAGACACCACATTGTTCTCATTGCGATGTGTAATCTGCTTCCCCTTTACGTCTTGTACCACAACCATTGAATCTACCCGAATTTCAACCTTAAAACCTCATATTCCTAGCCAGCTTCAGTCCTTCGTAGTTATTGTAATTATTGAGTTTGAGATTGAAATTATGGTTTTTTTTATTATTTGTGTAGCTCTCATCAAAAGGACATTAGAGTGACAGAAAATACATTTGAGTTCATTATATGTAATGTCAATTGTTTGTTTCACTAACCCCTCTTTGAACATATAACCTATTAAATCAATTTTGAAAATAATAGTATGGAAAATCATGTTGTATTTGTAAAACATCTTGCACTAATTATTTTTTTGAGCATTTTGTAACTCTTCATTCATCTGATATTTTTTAATAGTTAAAATCTCTCTCAATGCTTCTAGTTTTTGTTCACCTTTATTCTACACTTGTTCATTTTGCAAAGCATCAAATTTTATGCTTTGAAGAATGAATTAATAGAGAAAGAAGTGTTGAATGAAGAACTTGAAATATCGAACGAGATTCTAACCATTAAATAATGAGAGATGAATGATGAGTTACAGGATGCTAAAAAATTATTGATTAGTGGAAGTTTTTCTTTATATATAATATAATTATTCATATAATTATTTTGTAAACCAATTTGAAAAGTTATATGTTTAATTTGGGTTTGGTGAAATAAGCAATCCACATTAGATGTAATCAACTCAATTGTGTTTTACCCATCAGTTAAGTAACAAAACCGAGGTGAAGGCTGTTTTCGCCAATTTAAAATTCCAAAAGTTATCAATGGGGATCGATTCCATGACCATAACAACTATATCGCTGGTGGAATTCTAACTAAGAGGTAAAATGGCACACTTTTAATGTCTCCCTTTGTTACCTCACATACGAAATCGAGGTAACACATCATATCGAACCGAAGTTAAAGGTGTTTTTCGTAGTTGTGCCAGTTGTTCTTACCACACACGAAGCTGCATCGAGAATGGTTCACAACAAGTTTGATAATTTAGGATTTGGTTATCTGGGTGATAATAAAGCATATAATTTCATTGGATCCGTAACCGTCATAGCCGACCAGACTTTCGGCCACCGAGGTGAAGGAGGGAAAACCCCTCCAAGTTGAGGGTCTAAGAAAGTAGAGGTGATTACCCAACTAGAGAAAGCAGATCCGACCTAATCGATTATACACCAACCTCACTGTTATAGCTGCTTGTATACCTACTGACTTCCCATGTCGGCTTAAGTATATGAGAATGTGAGAATGAATCAGAACCATTAGATTTTAAAATAAATGGTGGAGATTATGCGTGAATCTTTTTTTATCTCTCCCAAATATTTTATTTTAATAATGGAGGAGAGATAAAAAAGATTCACACATAATCTCCACCATTTATTTTAAAATCTAATGGTTCAGATTCATTCTTACATTCTAATGGTTCAAATTCATTCTCCACCATTTCATGCATTTTTAACGCCTCAAGCGTCTTTTTGAATTATTTTACTGTCTTCGGAAAAAAATTGATTCTACAGGTAGACTGGTAAAAAAGGATTCGACACTATGCGAAAATTAGAAAGCAAAATATTTCGAGTTTTGATCTTTAATTGTATGCTTTATGAATCTACGTTTCACGTAGATCATGTTTGTGCGCTCGCTTTATTTTTCAGTGCAGTTTGAAGTCACTTTTTTTATCGTCAGTGTCTGTTTAACCGGGTATTTTAATATTCAATTTTGATCATTTGCGGTCTTTTTTATTAATCTTTGTTGCATGTAGTTTATTTTAATATATTCATTTTCTTTTTTCCGATTAATTAGAAGTCTGTTTTTTATCGTTTTTCGGTATTTCTGGTACCATTTTTTATTCAGAAAAAATAAAAATAAAAATATTTTTTCTTGATTTTATTTTATTATTTTAGTTTGTATAATTTTTATCATTTATACTAACTTTTTTTATTATTATTAGCTGTATTTGTCGTTATAGAAGAGATGTTGTTTTATGCCTAACTTTGAGGCCATTTTCCATGGAGCTCCTTTGAGAATTTGAGAAAACACTAAACACCAAAGTTGTTGAGGATTTTTAGGACTTTCTAAAAAGTAAAAGAACTCCTCCATAGCATTTGGGAGCTAGGAGATATGAATATATGAAGATGACACCATGAAGTTGTTTTTCCATGATCAACCAAGTTGCAAAACTCAAACCATTTCTCTACAAATCTTTTTTGTAGCCTATATTGCTTCGAAATATCTCCATAATTTAATCTTTACACCATTAATTGAAGCGTTATCCAAGTGGTTAAGTGTTTGTACATTAAATCATTTCATTTTTTGCACTAAAGGCATCATTGTCATTTTGGAAAAGTCACTTTACTCACAAAACTTTATGCATTGAGTCCATGCTTGGTTGCTTCTGTCATACCCCAAAATTTGCCCTCATGTTTCTAATCCTAATTGGTTCTTGTTTCTCATTCATATGCATTCTCGAATTAGTCATAATCATACATTTCACAAGCACCTAAGCCATGTGATCAAGATTTTTCTTGCGATGTGAATGTTCTCTATGCAGAGGTAATTCATTTGGCTACTACGCTCAATTTGAGGCGCAATGTCATACCTTTCATATATTTGCAAACGCAGTCTTAAGCTGAACGAATGCAATGGCCTAATGGATAGTACAGTGAGTGTGAGGATTTAAACATGTGAAAAGATCTGAGTTCGAACCCCACCATGCACCTACTATTTCTCTAGATTTTCTATACAAGAAAATATTTTAAATCCGATCAATCAACAATAACTGCGGAAAACCTAAAATCTCAGTATAAAATCAAACCAGAAACTCATTCAATGGGGGAGAGGGAGACGGTCAGAACCGAAAATATAGAAGAAAAAAAACTTGGAAGCACATCACCCCACCGCCATCTGAAATCAGCCGCTTCAGGTCCCAATCCATGCCGTCAGCGAATCATAACACAACTCCGACCTCCATCTGAAGCGCAGACGTAGCCCCTCCGCCGCGAGAGTACCGTCGGAAGCCGCCTCAGACCGCCCGCCTTCCGATCCCGCACCGGAACCACTCACCCCCGCAACCACTCCCTCCGCCGAAAAAGCCATTGACAACCGCATCTACCGGTAAGTGAGACATCCTTTGCAATTTGTTTGATCTGATCTGGGATTCATTTTCTGATTGTTGAAATTGTTTGATTTCGTTTGCAATATCTTGTTTGAGAGAAGTTGATTTCTTCTACGAAGAAGAACAAATGATACACTGAGAGAAAAATTCATTTGTACTGTGTATTTGTATTTATCTTTTGATTTATTCATTTTTTTCACCTTATTTTATCTAACCACATGTCACGTTTTCAAAGGTGGTGATTTAGATTATGCTAACTTTGAATTGGTTTCTATACTACATTAAAATTAGGAGGCTAGGTCAGGTTTTTTATACTACATGTCACTTTTCATTTGAATTGGTTTTATACTACATGAACAAAGGGTGGAACGCCTCATTGGGAGGCTAGGTTAGATTTTTATTTTTTTTCTTTTCTAAGTAACGTAATTATAACTATAAATTAGGAGTATCCTTCTTTAGTTAGTTTTGGTTTAATTGAATTTAATTAATCTAAATTATTAGTTTTAAACGTCAGTTTTAACTTATCTAATTGTTAATTCTAATTTAGGTTATAAAAATATTAGAAACATCTAATTCATTAAGGTTTTAAAATATAAAAATGTACCCCCATGCGTCTTAAAAATAATTAACCTTTTAAACTACATGATTAATTTTAATTAATTGTTAATTGATTCGGTTATATTCAATAGTCGCACCGATAAATAATATTTTCTTTCGGTTAAAAAAAATTCAAATAACATTTATTTGGCTAAAGGGTTTCAACCATTTTTATTGGTTGCGATGATTAGCCTATTTACCTTATTCTAATTCATTATCATTTTTAATCGAATCAATCGATTACGAGGGATAATGATACAAACTAAATCATAAAAATTATTAAAAAATACTATAATTCGTTATTAGTGATAATTGAATTCATCGATTAAAATTGGTAACGATACAACTACTAATCTTTTAACTATGGTGATCAACTCTATTGATCATTGCGGTTAATAGTACATACTAAAACCAGGGTTGTACGCCCAAATCTAAAACATTCAAAACACTTCAAATCAAACTACGGATTTTCATCCTTATTCAAAACTACGATAGGCCATTCAAAAAGCCTTCAAACAACTTTCATCAAATTTCAAATCTTAAGGGCGTACAACCCGTACCCCGAACTACGTTGACTCTGATTCTCCCTAAGGAGATACGTAGGCACTTGGCAACAAGGCGAGTCCCCCTCCCTAAAATCTCAATCTTTCCCCTATTCAGTTCCTTAGCTATAAACCTTACCATAAACCTTTATCTTTAAATGTTAGCCTCTAGGAAAGGGTTGAGGGTGCCTAACACCTTCCCTCGACCTGAATATAGTATCTTACCCTGATCTCTATACTGCGTAGGGTTTCCTATTCGCCCTTCAGAATAGGTGGCGACTCTCTAAGCTATAAATTTTTAGGCAGGTTGCTACAGCTGGCGACTCTGCTGGGGACAACTATAATGGTGAATACTATGCTCCTATAGGTTTTAGGTTTTGGCATGGTTTAGGTTCTGGCGAACTATTTAAGTTTTTGGCAAACTTTTTAGGGTTTGGCTAATTCGCCATTTTTATGGTTTGTGTTTCGTTTTATTTTTATTTATTTCTGCCTAAAATTATTTAATTATGTATGTTTATATATTTGCATTTAATTGCATAAATGTTATATTATATGCACTGTTGTGTTAAAACCCTAAGTGTGGGAGTTAACTTTGAGATCAATAGGGGAGTATGAATCGCCTACGAGTCTCATTGATAACTCCACTCGGAGTGGGTTGAATATTCGGAAATGTCCAAAACGAGGCTTGACTTTGTTGAAGGCAGGACGGGATATTTGGCTGATCTCTCCGAGAACCTACCCCAAAAATTCGAACCTCATGGATAAAATGAGTTATTCTAAAACCCAAAGAGACAAAAAGTCTCGGAGGCTACGAACGACCCCATGAGACCTTCTAGAACCCCCTATAAAAAGGTTGGCTCCCAAGAGCCGCTACGTCGAACCTATGAACCTGGATTTCTTGAAATATTATGATATGATTTGCATTTTTGCCTTATATGATTTGTTTTTTGTTTTGTTTGTTTGTTGCTATATCTTTGTGTTTGCATGCATCATACATCATTTGCATTCTTGCATCATGTCTTATCCAGAAAAAAAAAACAAAAAAAAGGGAGTTTTATTATATTTAATCCATAGGTGTGGATAAAGACATAAATACGAACAAGGCATATCATGCATGGCATACACATCATTTTCATGACATTAAGAGAAGATTCCTCTTCTATCTCCAGAACAAGGGACCATTGGGAAGGATAACCTAACATCCCGACCATATTATCCAACAAGATTTCAGCAGAAGAGATCAAGGGATCAGCAAAAGCAACAGGGTAGCCAACGCACCTGGAGGTCCAAGCCAAAACGATCATTCACCCCGTTGCACATGCCGTTGTCTCAAGCTCTGCAACATCTTCTCAGTCAGAACTTGGTTACTCTGCTGCCCCCATACTCAGCTCCGGCTAACCCCGCTCCCGGGTACAAGCATCATGCTAGGTGCACTTATCATTCAGACAGTCCTGGTCATGATACAGAGGATTGTGGGCCGTTGAAGCACAAGGTCCAAGATTTGATTGAAGAAGGGCTCATTGAGTTCGAAGATCCTAGCAAGTCTAAAGCCATAGGTGGCTAGAAGGAAGATGTCATAGATCATTAGTTTTGTTTTCATTCGCAATTTCTTTCCGTTTGTTTAAACATTACTCTTACGACATATGCTATGTACTTTACAACAATCATTAATGCATTGCTTACGTTTGTCTTGATTCATTCCTAGTGTTCTCACTATATTTAAAACTGTGTTTTCACTTGGTTTTCTTCTTTGTGATATTCAACTCTCGATCAAAGTCGTACACCTTTTGAGGGAGAATGACGAAAACGATACCATAATTTCATACACTATGCTTTCGAACAGACCGTGTTGACGATGTACAGGCATTTGTTCAATCCCTAAAATAATGGAGATATAAGGATGTTAATCCCTCGTCAACCCCTTTGAGCCCAAAGAAGTAGGAGTTTTCCTTCATACAAAATAAAACCCTTAATATATAACCTGGGGTAGGGTAGCTGCTCAGTTAACTTAATTATTCCAAACTGTTCCTTTGAACAAAATCACCGATGGTTCTCCGTCATCATTAAGTCCGGCAGTCAATGTCCGCAAAGAAAAGTAAAAACAACGCAAGGCCTGCTAAGTCAAAACCTATTAAGGAGACTTAGGCAAAATTGGGGCATCCCGCTGATTGTAGTTTTAAAATGAACAGTTCAGCCAAAAGTTAGGGATAACAAAGTCGAAAAGAGGTCACTACATACCCTCACAAAAGAAAAGAAAGGAGGATGACTGCCTTTGCAAACTAAACTTCTGTTTTTTGAACCATCATAAATGTCAACGTCATAATTCCCAAATTCTTTTGGAGACTAAACACATAGTCAACTGAGCATAGGACTGGAGAACATCACGAAGATGGGAATGGGTACAAATAAACTTTGAGCCTCTATCTTTTGTTTCTTTAAACCGTGAACCAGGCCACGTTACAACCCTTAAAAGTCCTAACTGAAGCATGGTTAGTTCGAAAGCATACTGTTACCAAAGGTATCCCGACTCCTTAAGGTCTACTATAACTCTTGAGTTGATATCACTTTCTTACAAAAAAAAAACTTCGTTTTACTAAAAAATGTTTTAAACTTTCAAGACAGACATATGCATTCGCATCTTATGAATTTCATTACAAAGTACACTTGTCTATGTGGATTCAGATGTTTAAACATCAGGGAGAAGTTGCATGGGGCATGGCTAATGGCTAAAAAATCCTACTGACTGACGAAGTAGCTTTAAAAACTCGTCAAAAGAAGAAACATCCCTTACGCATGACTGGGATGGCTAATGTGTACACACGACATAACTCGTCATTATCCCATTTACATGGGGCAATCTAATCAAGATCCATAGAATCTCTCAAAGGCGCTGAATAGCCCATGGGGCAAGTCCATTACCCGGGGGCATGTTGCAAAGGTCACCCAGTATCAGATGGTGTCAATGCCACTCTCGCATCCTTTCCAAGAACCTGTATAGGATATTTCTCAATTTTCCCATATAGTCTTCTTTAAGACATGTTCAAACAACTCTTACCCTTTCTAGGAACCTTTTTCAGACAGTCTTTTAAAGACCCATCTTCTTATCCTTTCTATTTTCAAACCCTTTCAGACAGTCTTCTCTAAGACAGCTGCCTTTCTACGAACCTTTTCTAGGTAGTCTTCTGTAAGACATCTTTTAACTTTTTTAGTTAGTCTTTTAAGACATATTCAAACTTCTCTTACGCTTTCAAGAACCTTGTCAAACTTTGTTTAAAGTACAAAGTCTTTTCTAAGACAGTTCACCATCCTTTCAAGGGTGATCTTCTTCAAGATGTTATTTTTTCCTAAGTTTTGTTTAAAACCCCACAAACAGTCTTTATCCTCTATGGAATCTTTTTGACCCTCTGCACAAACACATCCCTTTGAGCTTTATTTAAAGCGCAATCTTGTTTAAGACAATTTCCCATTTTTTCCAAGGACCTCTTCAGGTAGTCTTATAGAAGACATCATCTCATTTTGAGTACTCAGCAAATCACTGTCCGTCAGGCGTGACCGAAGCGCATGACTCACTCTGAAAAGAATCTGCTTCACATTCAAATCAACACTTAGCATCAAGGAGTCCTCAAAATTGGTCTAATCAAAGACAATCATTTCTGAAAAAGACCCTTGAATGAGGAAACCACATCCAGAGGGTTATCCTAAAACAGAGGCATACAATCAAGAATCCTATTGACTAGGGGCATATCTTTCAAGAATTCAAACACTGGGGCAATGCATATCAGGCAAGACATGGTGAAATTCGAGTTCTCTCTAAAGGTCCCTCCTTCAGATAAAGGGGCATGTCTCACAATTTCTGATATTAGGGAAGTCACACTAGTATCACCCAAGGAGCATTGTCGCGTAATTGGTCTTCCCACGCCTGTGCTATTTACATCCCGCAGTGTGGAATCGGCATACATGCATAATTCTCATTTATTTTGAGAATCTCATTACATGACACATGCATCATGACATTGCATAAAACTAACGCTGCCTTTTCAGGTCACTTCATAATCAAAAGGATGTTATCATCCAATTACAGTGCGAATACGATCGTATCAACGATTCAATCTTAACAGATATAATTCTAATACCTCATTCCAAGTCTTTCTTCAAAGACAATCCAGAAGCAATCAAAGAATTTCTTACCTTTCCAGGTAGTCTTGTCCAAGACAATTATCCTAATCTTTCCAAGCAGTCTTGTTTAAGACATATCCTAACCTTTCTAGGTAGTTTTGTTTAAAATGCTTCGTATCCTTTATAGGAACCTTTCTAGGTAGTTTTGTTTAAAACATTCCACGCCCTCTATAGGAATCTTTCTAGATAGTTTTGTTTAAAATGTATCGTATCCTTTAGAAGAATCTTTCTAGATAGTTTTGTTTAAAACGTATCGCGTCCTTTATAGGAACCTTTATAGGTAGTTTTGTTTAAAACATGCCGTATCCTTTATAGGAACCTTTGTAGGTAGTTTTGTTTAAAACGTATCATTCCCTTTATAGGAACCTTTCTAGGTAGTTTTGTTTAAAATATTTCATAGCCTTTATAGGAACCTTTCTAGGTAGTTTTGTTTAAAACGTCTCACGACCTTTATAGGAACCTTTCTAGGTAGTTTTGTTTAAAACGGCTCACGACCTTTATAGGAACCTTTCTAGGTAGTTTAGTTTAAAACGTATCATACTCTTTATAGGAACCTTTCTAGGTAGTTTTGTTTAAAATGCTTTGTGTCCTTTATAGGAACCTTTCTAGGTAGTCCTGTTTAAAACGTTTCATGTCCTTTATAGGAATCTTTCTAGGTAGTTTTGTTTAAAACGTCTTGTGTCCTTTATAGGAACCTTTCTAGGTAGTTTTGTTTAAAACGTCTTATGTCCTTTATAGGAACCTTTCTATGTAGTTTTGTTTAAAACGTCTTATGTCCTTTATAGGAACCTTTCTAGGTAGTTTTGTTTAAAACGTCTTATGTCCTTTATAGGAACCTTTCTAGGTAGTTTTGTTTAAAACGTCTTATGTCCTTTATAGGAACCTTTCTAGGTAGTTTTGTTTAAAACGTCTTATGTCCTTTATAGGAACCTTTCTAGGTAGTTTTGTTTAAAACGTTTTATGTCCTTTATAGGAACCTTTCTAGGTAGTTTTGTTTAAAACGTCTTGTGTCCTTTATAGGAACCTTTCTAGGTAGTTTTGTTTAAAACGTTTCATGTCCTTTAGAGGAACCTTTCTAGGTAGTTTTGTTTAAAACGTCTTATGTCCTTTATAGGAACCTTTCTAGGTAGTTTTGTTTAAAACGTCTTATGTCCTTTATAGGAACCTTTATAGGTAGTTTTGTTTAAAACATATCGTTCCCTTTATAGGAATCTTTCTAGGTAGTTTTGTTTAAAACATATCGTTCCCTTTATAGGAATCTTTCTAGATAGTTTTGTTTAAAACGTATCGTTTCCTTTATAGGAACCTCTCTAGGTAAGTCTTGTTTAAGATATCCCGTATCCTATATAAGAGCCTTTCCAGGTGAGTCCTGTTTAAGACGTACCATAACCTGTCTAGGTAGTCTAGTTGAGACATTTCATATCCTTTCTAAAAAAAAAAAAACCTCTCCAGGTGAATCTTGTTTAAGATGTTCCATATCTTTTTAGGAGCCTTTCTAGGTGAGTCTTATTTAAGACATATCATGCCTTTCTAAGTAGCCTTCTTAAAATATTTATCCAATCTTTTCTGAGACATACCTTATTCTTTTAAAAGAATTCCTCAGTTAGTCTTCTCTAAGACATTCTTCCTAAGCATTGTTCAAAGCCTAAGCTTCTTCGCATCAACCTTCGATACACCTTATTCAGGAACCTCTTCAGGTAGTCTTATGTAAGACGTTACTCCGTATCTCCTCAGATACAATCAAATGATCCAGGTCTAAAAAACATATGCTTTAGACAAATATCCTGCCAGGCAAATGGGTGGCATCTGTAAACCCATCTCCCACAGAACTCCTTCCCTGCGCAAGCAAATTTCAGGGCATTTCAGTGTCCAATCATCTTCTACCTCTTTAGGTTCAAGAAGATTGAACAGGGGCAGCTGTCATACCCCAAAATTTGCCCTCATGCTTCTAATCCTAATTGGTTCTTGTTTCTCATTCATATGCATTCTCGAATTAGTCATAATCATACATTTCACAAGCACCTAAGCCATGTGATCAAGATTTTTCTTGCGATGTGAATGTTCTCTATGCAGAGGTAATTCATTTGGCTACTACGCTCAATTTGAGGCGCAATGTCATACCTTTCATATATTTGCAAACGCAGTCTTAAGCTGAACGAATGCAATGGCCTAACGGATAGTACAGTGAGTGTGAGGATTTAAACATGTGAAAAGATCTGAGTTCGAACCCCACCATGCACCTACTATTTCTCTAGATTTTCTATACAAGAAAATATTTTAAATCCGATCAATCAACAATAACTGCGGAAAACCTAAAATCTCAGTATAAAATCAAACCAGAAACTCATTCAATGGGGGAGAGGGAGACGGTCAGAACCGAAAATATAGAAGAAAAAAAACTTGGAAGCACATCACCCCACCGCCATCTGAAATCAGCCGCTTCAGGTCCCAATCCATGCCGTCAGCGAATCATAACACAACTCCGACCTCCATCTGAAGCGCAGACGTAGCCCCTCCGCCGCGAGAGTACCGTCGGAAGCCGCCTCAGACCGCCCGCCTTCCGATCCCGCACCGGAACCACTCACCCCCGCAACCACTCCCTCCGCCGAAAAAGCCATTGACAACCGCATCTACCGGTAAGTGAGACATCCTTTGCAATTTGTTTGATCTGATCTGGGATTCATTTTCTGATTGTTGAAATTGTTTGATTTCGTTTGCAATATCTTGTTTGAGAGAAGTTGATTTCTTCTACGAAGAAGAACAAATGATACACTGAGAGAAAAATTCATTTGTACTGTGTATTTGTATTTATCTTTTGATTTATTCATTTTTTTCACCTTATTTTATCTAACCACATGTCACGTTTTCAAAGGTGGTGATTTAGATTATGCTAACTTTGAATTGGTTTCTATTAGGGGTGTTCGCGGTGCGGTTTGGTTCGGTTTTGAGCATAAAAGCCATCCTAACCGCGAGATAAAAATGCATGCGGTTCGGTTTGGTTCGGTTGATTTTTAAAAAGTCATCCAAACCAAACCAAACCAAAAAATGCGGTTAGGATCGGTTCGGTTGACTGCGGTTTACACTATAAAATAAAAATGTACTGAAATAAAAGGAAAAAGGAAAGTAATTCAATGTCAATATAATATATGATATTATACCATACAAAAGAAATTATATTACAAGAACAGTAGAGAACTAAAAATACATTATAAATGAAATACATGTAGAGAATTATATATATATATATATATATATATATATATATATATATATATATATATATATATATATATATATTTATATATATATATATATATATATATATATATATATATATATATATATATATATATATATATATATATATATATATATATATAAAATACAAAAACTAAGTGAATTATGCCAAAACTTAAGTTAATAAATTAATTATTAAAATTTAAAACGTTAGATGTGGTTGTATGCAATTGAATTTGGAAAGATAATAAATTAATTATAAAAATTTAAAAGTTAAGTTAAATATGCGGTTTGGTTCGGTTCCGTTCGGTTTCGTGAAATAAAAACCGCAAACCAAACCAAACCGTGCGGTTCAGTCCAAAAACCATCCAAAATCATCCAAACCAAACGCGGTTTTTTGCGGTTTCGGTTTGGATTGGTTCGATTTGCGGTTTTGCTTTTGGATTGGTTCGGATACGATCACCCCTAGTTTCTATACTACATTAAAATTAGGAGGCTAGGTCAGGTTTTTTATACTACATGTCACTTTTCATTTGAATTGGTTTTATACTACATGAACAAAGGGTGGAACGCCTCATTGGGAGGCTAGGTTAGATTTTTATTTTTTTTTCTTTTCTAAGTAACGTAATTATAACTATAAATTAGGAGTATCCTTCTTTAGTTAGTTTTGGTTTAATTGAATTTAATTAATCTAAATTATTAGTTTTAAACGTCAGTTTTAACTTATCTAATTGTTAATTCTAATTTAGGTTATAAAAATATTAGAAACATCTAATTCATTAAGGTTTTAAAATATAAAAATGTACCCCCATGCGTCTTAAAAATAATTAACCTTTTAAACTACATGATTAATTTTAATTAATTGTTAATTGATTCGGTTATATTCAATAGTCGCACCGATAAATAATATTTTTTTTCGGTTAAAAAAAATTCAAATAACATTTATTTGGCTAAAGGGTTTCAACCATTTTTATTGGTTGCGATGATTAGCCTATTTACCTTATTCTGATTCATTATTCATTATCATTTTTAACCATATTAAGATACTATTTACCCCGAACTACGTTGACTCTGATTCTCCCTAAGGAGATACGTAGGCACTTGGCAACAAGGCGAGTCCCCCTCCCTAAAATCTCAATCTTTCCCATATTCAGTTCCTTAGCTATAAACCTTGCCATAAACCTTTATCTTTAAATGTTAGCCTTTAGGAAAGGGTTGAGGGTGCCTAACACCTTCCCTCGACCTGAATATAGTATCTTACCCTGATCTCTATACTGCGTAGGATTTCCTATTCGCCCTTCAGAATAGGTGGCGACTCTCTAAGCTATAAATTTTTAGGCAGGTTGCTACAGCTTCTAACTTTGAAAAATCAAAACACCAACAAGCAACCATCTAATAGTATAGGAGTCACCCTATTGTTCTTGATTAAAGCTTGCCAAAGTTCATGGGAACCATAACTTCCACTTTTCTTCACAAAAAGCAACCTAACACCATTTGGATTTGGTACATTTTTTTATTATATTTTTCCCTCCGCAAACCACAAATCTTCCCTATAAATAGAGGCATTTGTTGAATGAATATCCAAAATTTTATGGAATAATCATTAACTATGGATAGAAAGTATCTTGCACATGAATGTGAAGGACATAATTGAGTGTGTTTTACTCATTTTTTAGTTTTTATTTGTGCGAGGCTTAATTCTTGTTGATGTCCTAATTGTCCTTTAAACCAAAAATATATATGGTTGATGTATTTTGTTTTATTTTCTTATGTAGCAAGGTATCAATGAAGATGTTGAAAATGATGATATCAATGATGAAACTAAAGAGGACGACATAGATAATGAAATTCAAGAGGACGATGTAGATGATGGATTTCAAGAGGAAGTTGTAGGTGACGAATTTCAAGAGGACGACATAGATTTAGATGATAAATCTCAAGAGGACAATACAGATGATGAATTTCAAGAGGACGACGTAGATGCAGAATTTCTGGAGGACAACATATGTGATGAATTTCAAAAGGATGATGGGGATGATGAATTCCAAGAATAAAAATTTGAATGAAATGGATGATGTATTTTTTATTTGCTTGTAGTTGAAAGCATTAAACTTGAACTTGTTTTTTGTTATTTTGCTGAACTATGTTTTTTGTTATTTTGCTAGGGTCATACTTCAAAGTATTAAACTTAATATTATAAGTATGATTATGTTAGACATTTTATGTATTGGCTACTATCTTGAATTAATGTTTGAACTAGATTTATTATAATACAACTTTTGTGGATGTACGGTTAAATTTGATCTTGTTAAGTTATTATCGACATTTTTTATTGAAACCAGTCATTATCGACTATATTATTTAGAAAATAATCACAAAATTGTATACTTTATGGGGACAATGTAAAAGAACAGCCTATAAGCTATGGCTACCCTTTTAAAACGTTTCTCCTTATTCAGATTTAAGGGAACAATTATTAATTATAGCCGCATCTGGCAACACTTAAAAAATGTCGCCTAATAGGGCACCAATAATCGTCCCCTATTCTTTTGGTTTAGACAATACTTTTAGAAAATAGGCAAGGCTCGCACAGGAGACGTCTAAAAAACGTATCATTTTCTTTTAGGCAACGTTGTCCAAAGTTCTGGCAACATTTTTCAATTGTTGCTGGAGAGACTAAATGTTGTAGTGACATCTTGCAGGCTCCCAAATATTAGCATGAATATAATCAATGGATCCATGTATTCTTTGTTTCCCTTTGTTAAACTTCACCTTACAGATTTAACAAATACACAAGGTTCGCAAAACTCCAGCTTTTCGACCTTGTCACCACATAGCAGATTTTGTTTCGATAATTCGACCAGGCCTCTTTCAATGACATGGCCAAGTCTATTTTTCAATAACTTAGTCTTCGACACATGTTTTATGGATGCTACATCTGCTGAACCACTTATAACCTCAACCTCAAGGGTATATAGGCATTTCCTTTTGATGCCTCTCAAGACTTCCTTCGACCTTTTCACTACCCTTAGGATACCTTGCTCTCCTTTGAAAACATATAATTTCTTTTCGAATTCACCAAGAGAAATAAAATTTCTCTTCAGATCAGGTACATATTTAACGCTAGTCAATAGCTTTTTATTGACTCATCATGGGACTTGAATCTTATAGATCCAATTCCTGTAATTTTACAGGCTTTATTGTTTCCCAACAACACTGATCCACCATCTTAATCACAAAATTCCTCAAACATGCATATATATATATATATATATATATATATATATATATATATATATATATATATATATATATATATATATATATATATATATATATTACTTTATATTTATTTTTATATTAATATGATATGCTCTTCTACTATTCATTTGTTTTTTAAAAAAAAGTAGTGATTCTTATTAATTTAATTTATTCTAATTATTTTAATCAATCAATTTCATCCTATTTAATATACTATATTCATATCAAACCTATTCATTTACTGTATTTTTATAATTTTAGCTGAAAATTTTTTATCTAAAAATCAATCCAAATTAAAACACAATAAACTTGATTGAACCATATTGTTCTATAAGTCACTCAAATTAAATAAATAAATTATAATTTATTAATAAGTTAAATAATTTTTTTAGATTAATTATTATGCATTGTTTGTTTATTCCTATCGATTCTTCACAACTATTTATTTGTGTTATCTAATAAATGGTTAAAATAAAAGTCAAAACTCTTCTAAAATGTAAATTTTATAAATAATTGATTGTCTAAAATATTTTTAGTTCATATCAATTTTTTTTGCTGGTATTTAGAGTTATTTTAAGTAGTGTTTTAAAAACCGGACCGGAGATCAAACCGGTGAGGATACTGGGTCACTGGTTTATTGGTCAAACCACTGAGTCACTGGTCGAACCGCATGACTAAACCAGGTTAAACCGGATAACTCGGTTGAATAGACCGGTCGTTATAACAAAATTATATAGGTATAAAATCCGTCGAACCGGATGATTCAGTCTTTACAAAATAAAATTAGCACTTAAATTTTTTTAAAATATCATACTATAAATAAATTCACAAGTTTATAATTTAAATTCAAAATTTACCCATAAATATCACACACAATAAAATAGTACATAATTATAAAATATAATTGCAAAAAAGTAATCGCAGTATAATCTAATTGAATAATTTATATCAAAATAATTCTATTGTCTACTAAATTTAATTTCAATAAAAAAAATTGTTTCAATGTTGGGATCTCCTTCCTCAATATCAAAATTATCGGTAACAAAATCAACCGCATCTGAAATAATTTTTTTTATTTTTTATTTTATTTTTTTAATTTTAATTTTAATTTTTCATCAAAATACTCAAAAAGACGTTGTTTTAATTTTTTAAAATTAAAAAAATTAAAAAAAATTAAGAAATGCATTTAAACCGCCCGTTCACAAAAACCGCCGGTTTTTCTGGTTTTAACGGTTTACACCGGTTTTGACCGGTTCACACCGGTTCAATGACATTCTCGATCCAGCTATTAAACCAGACTGGTTACCAGGCCGATTTCCGGTTTGACCGATCCGACCGACTGGTCCAATCCAATTTTTAAAACACTGATTTTAACTGTATTGTAAACCTTTTCTACTAAATTTCTAAAACCATTTAAAAAATTAAAAATTAAAAATAAAATTAGTCTTATAAATATAAGTAAAACACTAATGCATGAATTTTGTTTATAAAAAATATCTATTTTATTATTCAAAGAATGACTTTGTAGAACTTGTTGGCATTTTTCTTGATTTAACCTATTTTAATTTAAGTATAAAAAATATTAAATGAACCTCCGACACATAATAGTGTGAAATGAATGACGGCACCGGCAGGCATGTGTTTTCTGATCATGATACTTATAAAAGAAAATTATACTCATATGAATGGTTAGGTGAATTCTTTTGAAGCTCGTAGTCGAATATAAATGGTTAGGTATATGCCTTTATAAATTTAAATATCAGCCCCCCAAGAAGCTAATAAAAAGAAAGTATAATTTTGATTATCTTTATACCATTGATTATTGTCATTGACAAATTTGAGATTTTCGATTAGGGCTTCAGCATAAAAGTTAGTGATAATACATGTTCTTAAATAATAATAGCTAATATTAAGATATTGTAAAACGAACAAAACAGAATTGAGCGGAGTGAAATGGAATAATGCAAAATAGAATAAAGATGTCATTTTATTATTGGGTTATTTTATAATATAATAGAGCAATTTTATCATTATGTCCAAAATGAAGGTTAAAAAAAAGATATAAATTGTACTCACAAAAAATACAAGTGTGTGTTCCTCCTTCAAAGGTTGGGGGACTCAAAGGTCCGAGTAAGTATATTACGTTGTATGATGGTTAGGGCTTGTCCACGGCGGCGAGAATCCCTATACGGTGGTGATTTGCAGTTCATGTGGAGATATAACAAAAATATTTATATTTGCTTGAAGGCATACGATTAGTGTGGATTTTACATTTTAAGGAAGCCAGAATCCTATCTTCGTCGATCGAACGAGATTATCGTCGAGCTAGATAACTTTAAAATCTCTGTCCAGGAAAGGCCTAACTTTGTCTTCACATGCATCCAAATCTAACATATTGACCTTCCCTAAGATTTCCTCTTTCATTGTCAATGAAGTGAGGAGGTCTTTAAGAATTTCTTCTTTCATACACTTCGCCTCCTCAAGGTCGCCATTGATAATGTTCGACTTTCCTTCCTTGTCGTGATATGCTACTTTCAAGTGGACCGGGGACGCCACCACATCTTGTTTTTCCAAGAAGGACCTCCCTACAATCCCCTTGAAGGATCTCCTACACAAAATTACAAGGAAGTTGATGGTTATCTTTATCTCTCCTCTTCCTTCTCGCAACATCCATGTTAGATCTATCATTCCGCATGGACGAGCTATCTATTTGTTGAAGTCTAGCAAATCTCCAACGTGATACACTTCAGGTTTGGTTACTAGAGGCCTAATTGTTAAAAAGCGTCATCGTAAAGAACGTGGCACGACCTTCCATAATCTACATGGAATCCTTTTAGAGTACGCTCAAGATGGTGGTTGCTTAGATTAATGGAAAATCAGAGTTTGAAGCTTCATTTATCTTATCACGATCTAGGAATCTTATCACCAACTGATCCTCACTTTTCTAGTGGGTGATCCACGTTGGATGTTAAAGCTTTACAGATCTCACCAATAGATTGTAATTGAGGCGGGACATGATCAAAAGATTTGACGAACCTCTTTGGCGGAATTATTTCCTCCATATTAGGTGCTTCAAGTAGAGATCAGGCTTTCGATAAAAAGAGGATCCAGTTGTGGAATTTCATGGGAATTATGAGTCAATTCTTATATACGGCACCATTTTTGGTTCTATAACCAAATTGATGTGTGTCGATGGTAAATGATCTTGAACAGATGGTGTTAATCTCTGATACGACGGCGAGGGTGGACCTGTAAGGTTAGGACCCTAACACCCAATTTAGTTCGGGATTTAATATGAGTGTAGTAAAAAGTGAAAATTAGACTAATGTACATTAAATGTCGTGTTTGACGACTTTTATATGTTAGGTCGTTTTGAGTGGATCTGCATTGAATTTGACCTTGACTATTTGAGTCTTTAGTCGGTCCAGAATAATTTCTATGTTTTATTATAAGTTGTTTTAGATTTTTCACATAGATTAAAAAAGATAATTAATTTTATATTAAAAAGAAAATTTGTGATAGGTTTTACAAAATTATCTTTCAATATTGAAAAGATAAATTTAAAGAATAAAAAATATTAAATTTTTAAAATATAATAGAAAATATAATGTTAATAATTTATTGACATTATAAAACAATATAATATGGTACAATTCTTTTTTCAAAGTAACTTATAAAAAAAATTGAGAAAGTGCTATAGAATTTCTGAGGTGGTTAACCCCTCACTAAATTTTGACATTGCTTGGTGGTTACCCCGTCGCAAACCTTAAATCAGAAAACAAAATTAAAAAACAATCAGTGAGGGGGTGCCCCTTGCAAAATAAAAAGAGAGATTTTTGAATTTTGAAAATTTTTACCGCTTTGCAATTAGTGAGGGGGTGCCCCTCACAAATTCTGACTTCACAATCAGTGAGGGGCTGCCCCTCGCAAATGCTGACCAATTGTCCCATCACTCATTTTTTGTGCAGCGTATCAGTTGGTCTTAAAAGATGTTTACAATTTGTGAGGGGCTTCCCCCCTCACCAATTGCACTATATAATTATCCACTTCTCTTCACTTTCTCCCATCCACTTCACTTTCTTCAAATTTTGTAGTTGTGAGGGGTTTTTGCCACTAATGAGGGGTTAAACCCCTGGCAAATTGGCTTTTTTCTTGTAGTGTATTTTTGTTTGTTTATAATTTAAACATGTGATTTCTATACAAAATACAGAATTTTGTTTAATGGAAAAATGTTTCACCTAAAATTTGCGTTTGAATTCTATTAAACCATTCTTCTTTAATTAAAATTCAATAACCATTTAACTTATTTCATTTTTTTTATGTATAGCCAGTAAAAAAATTAATATATAAAATGAATAAATAAAGAACAAAATTACCTTGTCAAAAAAAGGAAAAGAAATTTGGTAATTGCATATCAAAGTCATTTTTATTGAATGGAATAAAGAACAAAGATTACCTTGTCAAAAAAAAAAAGGAATTTTTTTTGGTAATTGCATATCTAAGTCATTTTTATTGAATGGAATATTACAATTTTGATAATATCATCCTAGTTTAATAGATAATTGGTGTCAATGATGAGTTCATTATTCTTAGGAGGACAAGCTTTACAAATGCATTGACCCTTAACGCAGCAATTAGGATTTCCTTGACAGACTTTTGTGCAATCAATCATGCGAGGGCATTCAAAGGGTCCCCTTGCTTCAATTGATGCTGGCTTCCCTGTTATCCATAAAATAGTAATGAACTTAATCAAATAAAGAACAAATTATGCATTCAATAAATAAAAGAACAAAACATATGTTGCAAATTATTAATGATAATTAATAATATGATTGTGTTCCAAAATGACAAGGAAAATATGTTATGATTTGAATTTTGAATTCGAAGAGTGGTAACTCTTCATGGAATGTTGCAACTGCTGGTGAACCATGCTGTGGGCCAAAAGTCATAACTCTTGGAAAAGAAATTGTTTCACCAAGGGTCGCTACCTTGTGAAACAATATCAGCATGGCCTATAAAATCATAACTTTGGATTCAGAATTCTTAATCAGAAAAAATGCAAATCCTTTAGAATAATTCCAGAGCACTCTTCGCTACATTCGAGTTTTCGTCGGTCTTGCGCAAACTCGATAAGGCTGAATTATCCTGGGTATTCCTGCGTAGAAACTCCAAGACAAATTGGGAGTGCTTGAAATACTATAAGGAAAGTGTTCCGTACACGATTCTAGCCTCGATTCCATTCGGTTTAAACTAATTTTTTCTAACAATCTTATAGTATTTCAAGAATGGGAACCGGGGCTTTCGCTTCAAGAATCATATCATGGGTCGAGGTATGTTTTATAATTTCTCATAGAAATTAAACCACTACAAAAGCATAATATTATAATATTATGATTCTTCATGAAATTTTCCAATAGTTAATTTCAGAGTGTGTTTTTTAGTTGATCTCAAAATTTAAATTTTGAGATACCACTATTTGTTTGATGATACGTTTTTGTCTGGAAAATTAAAACTGGATGTGATATATGTTAACATTTCATTGACATGTGTATATGTTTGAAACGCAAGCAATTGCAGAATACATATTATATTGTCATTTGCGGTTTTATACTGTACTTCGTATAATAAATGTTGAAGACAAAAATAATCAGTGCAGCATGCTGATACATAGACAAAACCATTATATAATATGAAATTGAATTAATTTTCTAACAACTAATGTGTTTCATTTATGTTTATAAAATTGAAATGAGATGAAAATGGAACTTGGGGTGGTTCAAACACACAACCCTTCAATCAAAAGGCGGCTGTTCTAGCAACAGAACCAACACATTGGCTTGTGAAAATTCTGGATACAAAGTCAATATATATTGTTCTAGTTTTAATAATTATATCTCTCAAATTATAGTTTTCTATTTGAGTATAAAGATATAGTAACAGTACCATAATAATGTTAGAATTGTTTCAAATGATAAATTACATTTCTGAAACATTTATATGGAAGAGACATGAACATTAATCATTATTCATAAACCATAATTACGGTGCATATACATATCATAATTTGTTGTGGAAATTTTGAAAAAGTATATTCATAATTGAAACGAAGTGGGTTGTTTGGGCAATATATATGTGGTTTCATTAAAATATATTTTATTCTTTATGTGGTTCAGTATTGATATCAAATTGATGCAATAAATTTGAAAAGATAACTAATTGTGATGTCATAATTGATTTTTTTTTTCTTATGCGGAATCGTAAATTACATGAACGTGTATGTATATGTGTTGTTGGGTTGAAAAGTGCACATAAATTCTGAAAGTTTGCCTTTGAAATAATAGTGTATCAATATTTAAAAATGCATCATTATACTAATTATATTTGTAGTTATAACTTTCAAATCCATGAGTTATGAAGATGGTGTAATTGGCATACATTATTGTTTATATATATTATATGTATAATATATGTGATACGCTTAGAACGAAGTATCATAATGGTGGTATACTAAAATTTACAAGGATAAATTAGTATATAAAGGCTTGGACAAAAGGAAGTTGTTGATTATGTCGACACATGTACAATAGCAGCAAACACAACGGAAATTAGAGTTTCGTTTGGTTTAATTTCTTTGAATGACCTTATAGTTCATCAAAAAGATGTCAAGACGACACTCTTAAATGGAGATCTCGATGAGGAGATTTACATGAAGAAACCAGAAGGTTATATGCTTCCTGGTAATTAACAAAAGATGTGCAAGTTTGTCAAATCTTTGTGTGGATTAAAATATGCACCGAAACAATGGCACTAGAAGTTTGATTCTATCATTACAAGATTCCCAGATTAAAAGGGAGATGCACAACTTAGGCGGAGACTTTTAATTCTTATCAAAACAAGAATGCAAAGAGTTTGTCATCATCAAAAAGGGGGAGATTGTGAAATATATCTTTATAGTTTTGATGAAGACAAAGGTTATTAAAGAAGAAATAAATCAAAAGTATCATTCACATCAATGATGTGGTTGATCAAGAAGGTTGAACATAGAAGTTCAAGAGAAGATTTGAGAGAAGTGAACATAACTAAGGTACTCGTTGCAATTCATACTATTTATTTTAAATTGCTCATAATTTAATCTCTCACTTCATCTAAAAACCTTCTTGCATCATCATGCATGATTATCTAAAAACCTTTTTCATCTAATTCTTGTGATAAGTGTTTGTACACAAAGTTGTGTAAGAATTTTGTGATATTCCTTTGTCTCCATGTTGATCATTATCAAAGAGACGAATCAAATCTTAGAAACAAAGAGGTTTCTAACTTCCACATTCAAGATGCAAAATCTTGAAATAGTGAGCACTCTTTGCGATCAAAGTAAAACGAAAGAGTGGGGGTTGAGAAAACCACATTCAAGATGAAAGATCTTGGACTAATTGACACTCTTTTGGAGATCAAAGTAATGCAAAATAGTGGGGGTTATGAACTTAGTCAAAGACACTTTGAGAAAGTTCTTGATAAGTTCAAACTATCACGTTTCAAGAAAGTGAATATTCAATTTGATCTTAGTGTCAAAATGATGATGGAAGAGATGTGGTTATATTAGAATACGCAAGTGAAATTGGTTTTTTAATGTAATTTGCTAGACCTGACATAACATTTGCACTTAGTAAATGAGTAGATTTACTAGAAATCCAAATGGTGAGCATTGGAAGGCCATCTCAAGAATTTTGATTATCTTTTAAAAACCAAAATCTTGACCTCCGCTATGATAGGTTTCCTGCCATAGTAGAAGGATATACCAATATGAGTTGGATATCGAGTATTGGAGATCATAAATTTACAACTAAGTGGATATTTACACTAGTTGGGGGTGAGATTTCTTGGAAGAGCAAGAAACAAACATGTACCACTCTCTTGACTATGAAGCCATAGTGTGTGGATCTCGCTTCCACTGGTCAAGAAGTTGAATGGTTGAAGGACCTTCTGTTGGAAGTTCCATTGGCTGAAGACAATGTTTCAAAGGTGTTAACACAATGTGATAGTCAAGCCAATTTATCAAGAGAATTCAGATATGTGTAAAATGAAAAGTCTGGGCACTGAGGCCTTAGATATTCTTTCGTGAGAAAATTGATTAAAGATGTAATCATTTAATTCACATATATACGATTGATCTATAATTTGAATGTTTCATTTACTAAACTATTGGCCAGGGATTTAGTAAAGACAACCTCAAGAGGTGTGAGGTTGAAACTCCTTGAATAAGTGTTCTAACAATGATAGCAACCCAATCTAAAGTTAATACATCTTAACCTAAGATTCAATGGGTAACAACAAGTCGTTGATTTGGAAGATGGTGCAACATTTTGTGACAATGTTGACTATTACATAATTGAGGGTTGAGTTTTTAGAAACTCTTAATGAAGTTCTATATCGAGGAGGATATGTATCTCAAGAAATAGATACAAACTGAACTTCACCTATATGAATTTCAAGATGGTGCCGTCTTAAAGTGAGAGTTGGAGTTTCTCTCATGAAAAATTCATGAAAACAGGAAAAGCACATGGCCATAAATAGTACTAGGCGAGATATGTAGGCGAAGAACCTTTAAAGAGTGTGTGTATAGTAACGCCGGTCTGATCACATGGGATAACGGTTCAAAGCATAGCTACCTAACGTTCCGATTAGGCTTTGCGTTGTCTTTACTAAGGTTAAGTTCAAATCGAAAGATACTTAACTGTATTAACACTCTTTTGCTTTCTATATTCTGGAATTAGACTTGTCATTATTAGAACAAGTGGGGGATTGTTGCAAATTATTAATGATAATTAATAATATGATTGTGTTCCAAAATGACAAGGAAAATATGTTATGATTTGAATTTTGAATTCGAAGAGTGGTAACTCTTCATGGAATGTTGCAACTGCTGGTGAACCATGCTGTGGGCCAAAAGTCATAACTCTTGGAAAAGAAATTGTTTCACCAAGGGTCGCTACCTTGTGAAACAATATCAGCATGGCCTATAAAATCATAACTTTGGATTCAGAATTCTTAATCAGAAAAAATGCAAATCCTTTAGAATAATTCCAGAGCACTCTTCGCTACATTCGAGTTTTCGTCGGTCTTGCGCAAACTCGATAAGGCTGAATTATCCTGGGTATTCCTGCGTAGAAACTCCAAGACAAATTGGGAGTGCTTGAAATACTATAAGGAAAGTGTTCCGTACACGATTCTAGCCTCGATTCCATTCGGTTTAAACTAATTTTTTCTAACAACATATAATGGAGAGAGATGTTCATAGAAAATAAGAGGAGGCCTAACCAGTTAAACAAATCAAAAGGATCATAAAAAATATTAAGGCAGAGCTCTTAGCCATAATGTCGTTTTTCAACACAATACGTGGTTAAGGGGGTGGTGATATACATGTATGCATAACATGATGGTGCTTATATATACACAAGCCAAAAGTGTATAGCATATAATTTTAGTGGAAAAAAATCTTTTTTTTTTGGTATTAAATGTAAAATTTTATTTTATATAAAAATATTAATCAATAAATTGAATGATAAATAATTTAAAGGAAAGTTTTTTTAATTTTCAAAATTATATATATAATAATCTAGGTCAAATTAAAATTAATATAAATAAGTTAAATTTATATTAAAATAATTTTTTTAGTACTATAATGCAATTTCAATCTAATGATTAAAAATGATAAGTAATAGTTTTCTCTCTACACAATTAATTACTTGTTATTTTTAACCATTAAATTGAAAAGAATAAATGGTCAAAATGTGGAGTAAGTTATAATAACTTACTCTTGAAATAAATATATCCTTCATCATATATATATATATATATATATATATATATATATATATTAGAAAATAAGATATGCACTGTCAAGACACCCGATGATCGACGTGTCATTCGTGACTTACACAACTCAGAGGTATCTGCAAAAATAACGATATCCAATTGAGGGGGAGCTAAGCAATCTAAATCTTTAAAGAGTTAACATTAGTAACACCAAATTTGACCAACAAATCAACACATTCGTCCCTTTCTCTCAATGTGTAAGCAAAGGAGACTATCCAAGGAAGCGAAATAGGATTCTTAATATATGTGTGTTGCACCCAAAAATTGTCTCTCTTCTTTTCCTTTTGTTGCAAGTTATAGTAGACGTTTATTTCGTCGTTCAACGCAATTAAAGAGTTTCAGCTATTTCGAGACAATTCAGATCAAATGTTCGTTCTTACGGTGCAAGCGCAAAATTTGTGACTTCCGACCGGAAGGTCATCTTGGCTTGGTTCTCGCGTTGTTCGGACCGAAATTCTCTACATCTTTCGTGTTTGGTACGAAAGCCAATTCTTTGAGGAAGATTCCCGAAAATGCAAATTACCTTAAATTCATATTTGTTGTTCATCTGCTTTTCGGTTGTTCGAAAATTCGTAACTTCCATCCGCTAAGTCATTTTGATACGATTCTTGCGCCAAAAGAATCTTCTTGATGTGTACTACATTTCATGTGTTCGGGTTGATAATTGATTCTTTGAAGAAGATTCCTGAATTTGTAATTTACCAGAAGTTTTACAATGGACAAGGTGTGCTGAACCCCCTTCTTGTGGATATTCAAAAATTCACAACTTTTGACTGAAAAGTCGTTTTTGACCCATTCTTTTTGATAAAATTCCGTCTTGACGTCTTTTCAGTTCCTATGTTTGATTCGAGAGAAAATTTCTCACCGAAAATTTTGGATTTGCAAAACACGATGGAAACTGCAAGTTGAACCGAGTTTTTGACTCACTGTTTTCTCGATATTGAAAAATTCATAACTTCCTCAATTTTTATCGTATCCGGACGATTCTCACAAAGTTGTTTCACAAATTTTTTCAACTACGAGTTTTCTTCAGACCTCGAGGTTAGATTTTAATCAGAAGATCGAGTTTCGTCGCGTTCTTTGGGAGGTGCGCATGAAAATTCTTCATAGTTGAGTTTTTCGCCTCAGATGACCAGATGATCATCGTTGTTCAAACGCACGTAACTTTTTCATCGTTTATCAGATTGAGTCTGTTCTCAAAGCAACAGTTTACAATTTTCGTCTTCTTCGACTTTGATTTTCAGCCCGAGTCCGAATTTCGCACCGAAACGCGTTTCCTTGCCGACGGTGTTTGAATTCAATCTTGGCGCAATTTTGAATTTTGAATTTTGGGGGAACTATATATTAAATTCTGCAGAAATTTTCTCACAACTCATAAACACTCAAAACATTCTCTCATTCTCTTTCAAAGATCCAAATCACAAACATTCAAATTCTCTTAACTTCTTCAAGAAGTTTCTCAAAGTTCATTATCACCTTCAAGCCAAAAGTAAAGAAATCTCAAATTGCTCCTCCGATCTCTCTCTTCCCTCAACCGGTCTTCCTCTATCCGTCGCGCACCTCTTTTCTTCTCCACAAGGTCCGATCGGACCTCTTCTCCTCACTGTCACGTGATCTCCAGCTTTCTCTTCGCGTGTCTTCTCCGATTTGTGATTTGGTAATAATTCTTTACTCCAATCATTGATCTCTGTGATTTAGTAGGAATTGTTGTTAGGCTTAACATGTGAATATTATTGTGAGTTGAGTTATGATAATACCTTCTTCTGATCCAAACATCAACGCAGATAAATATTAAAAGTTTAATATTATTAATTATGAAATAGTTAAAAAAATTTCAACAAGTTTCAAATTAGTAAATAAGTTATATATGACAAACAAGTTTAAATTGTTATTAATTATGAAATATTAAAAAAAAAATATGGCAAACAATTAAGTAATGTATACATTTAAGTAGCAAAATAATTCTAAGAGAACATGATAGCCAATGGCAGCGCCTGTTCCATAGTATTTAAAGGGAGTTGGTACAAGTCCCATTGTGCACATAGAGTTTTGCCACAATTCATTTTTTCAAACTTACAATAATATTAAATAAAATGCCAACGTAGCATTTAAAATAATTCAAAAAAATAATCATAAAGTCACGTCAATCTTTTTGGAATTAAAATTAAATAGAAAAAAAATACAGTCAGTGTGCCACATTGGCAAATGACGTGTGTCATTTCCTGTCAAGGTCTAAAACTCCAGAATCTTCATTTAGCAAGGTTAGTTTTACAAAAAAAATTATTAATATATAGTAAAAATTAATTTTAGATTATTTGTAAAAATATATATAATATGTAATAGTGGTATTATGTAATTGATACATTTAAGTTCAGAAATAAATAAATAAATAATTGATTGGTCTAGTGGTAGCTCCCCTCTCTTTAAATCAAGAGGAAATTTTGGAACAATGTCACTTTTAATATTTCCAATTTAAAATAATTCAAAAAATAATAAGAAAGACACATCAGTATTTTGGGAATTAAAAAACAAAAAATTCATCTAGACAGAGCACTCCAAATTTAAAATAATTCAAAAAATAATAAGAAAGACACATAAGCATTTTTGGAATTAAAAAAGAAAAAGTTTATCCAGTCAGTGCACCACATAGGGCACTAGGAGTGTGTCATTTCCTGTCAAGGTCTAAAACGACATAATCTTCATTTGGTAATGGTAGTTTTACAAAAAAAAAAAATTACAGGGGGTAAACCATAAGTCGCCTATATGACATGGGGCAAAAATGGTAATAACCCTACTTTTTATTACTTGATACTATAGACTGTGTATATTTGCGCGTTATATAGTTTTCACCCAACACCTTGCTGAAAAAACTGATGATTTTCCAGGAAAATGCAGTGGTAATTGAATACCATGTCCTGATTATCGGTTGCCAGTATTCAATATTCTAAATTATAACTATCGGGCGTGTGGTAATCGGTTACCACACTATGTTAATCAATTACCACTTGAAAGGAAGCGATTTTTCATTAATCAATATCATTATGTTGAATGGAAAATCTTCATGCAACCTTTTTAAACGGATGCATTCAATCATAAAGGTTTCTAAGTGTGTATTAATGATGATTTATCATTCAAAATGAAATAATTTTTTTTTATATAATCATTTACACAATCCAAAGATCATTTTCTAGAAACATTCTTTTTCCAAATGGTTTGAAAAACTTGTAACTTTCATAAATCAAAAAAGTTTTAAAATCAAAATTGAATATGAGTAATTATATGATATACTTTAAATTATGATATTGATAAAATAAAGTTTATAATTGCAATAATGGATTCGACATTCGACGACCTACTACATTCTTCATTTCTTAACAAAGTTTAAGTATTTGTATCTTTCATCATAGTAGGTTGACAAAAGGTGTTCGTAAATAGAAAGTGGTATATTTTTGTGAGGATAATTATAGTGTTTTGTTATTGTTAAAAAGGTTCTTTGTATCTGGAAGATTCAAAATCTATCATACAATTTGGTGTTTGTGTATGTTTAGAAGGTTATAAAAAAGTTTTGATGTGAGACTTGTACAAGGATCTAAACATAGTAAAAAAATCTTCTGAAGAATAGAGGAACTAGATGTATTCTTAATTGATAAGGTGAACTAGTATAAATCGCTTGCGTCATTTACTTTATACTTTTAAAATTCTTCATTATACATTCATCTTAAAGTAACATTCAACTCATTGCTTCCAATAAAATTACAAGTTAAAAAACGTTGCGCAAAAAAAAAAACTCAGCGGTTCTAGTCCACTCCCTCTTAAATTGGATCTCATAGTTACAAAAGTTTAAGTTTTTTTATTAGAACTTCAAGGCAAAAATTAGTGATATAATATTACATGTTGTCAAAATAAGTAATGAGTCTTTTGAAAGAAATATGAATTATACTAGTAAGGTAATTTGCATAGAAAACCAACAGAAACAGGGTTTGTACATATGTCTAGCTGCAACATATTTTCTCTACAAACATTGGTGATAAAAAATTCAAACCTGGTGTGTAACGAAGACATTAATTTGACATATGTCAAAGACAAGAATAAGAAAGTGTGTAGAATCTAAGCACATATTTATCTAAATCTAGTTTGGCAAAGTAGCTTCCATGATCGTGATATGTAATTGAAGTGATGGTTATTTAGTTTCATTCAACCATAACTTTTGCTTAAACTAATGACACTTTGTTGTTAGTATGCAATATACAAACAAAGAGTGTGTTTGGATGAGGTAATTGGAAATTTTAAAGGAATTTATAATTCAAGACAATTTAAATGATTCAATTGAAATCTATTCATTTTTAAATTATTTTGTTTGGATGAAGACTTAAGATAATTCATTGTTTGAATTTTGGGGATCATTTTTATAAATATAATTTTTTTGACCAAATAAAAAATTGAAAAGTAGGGACCAATGTGTAATTTTTACAAATTTGAAGGACCAAATTGTAAATTTAAAAATTATTAAGGACCAATTTGCAATTTTTTTAAAATTTTTGGGGTCAATTTTATAATTTTGAAAATTATGATAATCAATTTGTAAATTTTGAAGAAATAATAATAACAAATACATTCTATGGAACATGAGAGGAATTTCAAATTCTTTGGCTTTTGGTGTCATTTCAAAATGATTAAATTTAACTTAGATGAAATACTCCATAAATTTCCATCATTTTAACAATTCTTCATTTTTGTATCCAAACAATGGATTTTGGTCAAATCATTTTAAATTCCTTCAAAATATTACTTACCTCTATTAAAATGCTCCATCCAAATACACTCTTAGAGTGTGTTTGGATGAGGTAATTAGAAATTTTAAAGTAATTTAAAATTCAAAGCAATTCAAATGATTCAATTCAAATCCATTCATTTTTAAATTGTTTTGTTTGGATGGAGTATTAAGATAATTCATTGTTAGATTTTTGGTGTCCTTTTGTATAAAATTTAAATTTTTTGGACCAAATTAAAAAATGAAAAAGTAGGGACTAATTTGTAATTTTTAAAAATTTGAAGGACCAAAGTGTAAAATTTAAAAATTATTAAGGACCAATTTGCAATTTTATAAAAAATTTTGGGGTCAATTTTATAATTTTGAAAAATATGAGGACCAATTTGTAAATTTTGAAGAAATAATGATAACAAATACATTCTATGGAACATGAGAGGAATTTCAAATTCTTTGGTTTTTGGTGTCATTTCAAAATGATTAAATTTAACTTAAATGAAATACTCCATAAATTTCAATCATTTTAACAATTCTTCATTTTTTATCCAAACAATGGATTTTGGTCAAATCATTTTAAATTCCCTCAAAACATTACTTTCCCTCATTAAAATGCTCCATCCAAACACACTCTTAGGGATTTCTTTGAAATTGAGATCACTCAATCAATTTTTGGTATTTTCTTAAATTAGGGAAAATATACATAGGAACTTTCTAAGAATTAGGTATTCTTTATACCGAAATTTCATCAATACCTATTTACATATTGTTTATTTAACAAATGTCAGGCCTGAAATATCTTTTATTGTACACCATATTAGTCAATTTGTACCAAGATATCTTATTTGCTTCAATAGTTTCTCAGGTTCTCCATATGGATTCTTATCAAGCTACTTTTTCCTAGTGTGAGTATATCAACCATTTATTTGCCTAGTTTGAGTTGGATTGTCATGTCATCCAAGATAAACTTCAGTCATAACTTCTTCTTCTTCTTTGGTATGTTCCTACTTATACTCAACTAACCCATGCTTTTACCAATCCTTTTCACTTTCCTTTTTTATCAATCACAATGTCAAAGTTGAACTTGTGTAGTATACATAGCCCAACATAAGGGAGATGTTAGTTTGGTAAAAATTAGTTAGATTGTTAAGATATCAGCTTAATATTTGTCAATCACCAAGAGCTCTATAATAACTGGAATAAACAATCTATTTTGTAAGCAATGTATTTAAAGGCGTTGAGGTGGGGGTATTAGAAAATCAAGAGATTAGAACGAGTGGTTATATGATTACTTTAAGGAAACTCAAACATACTTCCAAGGACATCATGTAATGGTCAAAACCAACAATCTCATTTGCCAAACTCTTAAAAACTAAATCTGGTGGGTAGGATGGTATTCTGGCACTACAAAAAACGCGCTGGATTGCGGCGGTTAATTTGAGGGGGTTTTAAAAAACCTCCGAAAATTGGAACAAAAATTAACAGTCTCTATTTTATGGGAAAAATAATAGAGCAATCTACGGGGGTTTAAAACCCCCGTAATCATGGCGCAATTTTACTCTAACTTTTGGTCTTCTAATCAGCTTTTTTAATAAAAGTTTTTGGCGCCAAATATTTTTGTACCAAAACTCGCGCGGTTAATTATATTTTTGTTAATTTATTTTACTTTTTTTTGATAAATTTATGATATAATTTATTTTATTTCTCAAGATTCACAAGGAGCTACTAAGAAGATAAAACTTAAGTATTGGCAAGTCAATGATTTACCTATCGGGGAACGTGTAATTGTACACTTTGATGACCGATATGCGACATATGGTGAAGCACAAGGTTTGCTTGTAGGATATTGTGGAACATTAGCAACTAATTCCAATTTATTTCCAATTAATTTTGAAAGGTGGTCTGGAAAATTAGGCATGCCAAAATCTTATTTTGATAATTGCTTTGAAACCGATTTGAAGGTATTACTACTTTGCTACACCTTCTATATTGGACTTACTTTGCATATTTAAATCCCTAAAGTTTGACTTTGTTTTCTCTTGAAGCCTCGATTTCAGTTTAACACTAATGAAGCCATGGCAAAGAGATATTGCAAACTTAGCATTTCAAAGAAGTGGGCTGCACATAGACAAAGTTTGTGGACTAGATTTTACGATCCATCTCAATCCCGAGATGAAATCATAAATAATGTTCCAGTTGGTGTAGATCCAACTCAATGGGCTCATTTTGTTAATTATCACTTGAAACCGGAAACAATGGTAAATTTTAATTACTTTTATTGATTTATTGTTGTATTTTAATTATATTATTAATAACTTAACTTGTATTCATTTTTTATAGGAGCGTTGTCGCAAAATTAGAGAAAATCGTAGCAAGCAAGTGATTCCTCATACCGGTGGTTCTAAATCTCTTTCGAGAAAAAGACATGAGATGGTAGTTTTACAAATTAACTTTGTATGTTCTACTATTTAATATGATTTACTATCTATTTTAACATAATTTTTCTTTAGTTTTTGGAAACCGGACAACAACCTAGTCGTGGAAAACTATACATTGAAACCCATAAAAAAAAAAGATGGGTCGTTTGTAAATGATGCAACAAAGAATATTGTGGTAAGTTCATGACGAGCACAATCTTAATAATGTTCAAGTTTATCTAGTCATTATCATAACTTGAGAATTCTATTGTTGACTATTTAAATTACAGTTTGAAAGCTTAATAGTTTTTTTCTTGGGAACAACTTCTCTACCCATCACAAAAAGTTGGGTATGGTACCTCCAACCAATCACCTGATTCCATCTCATTTAACACATTTAATTATTTATTAAAATACTACAAATGTTTGTTGTTTTCAAAGCATTTTACAAAGGAGGTAACCTTACCCAACTTTTTGAGTTGGGTAAATAAGAATTCACCTTTTTTCTTTATTCTCCATTTACTTATCAGTATAGCTGCTGTGTAGGGTATTTTCGTATAGTTGTTGAAATTATAATGTTTAGGTGGATAAGGATGAAAATTGAATAAAGATACAATGGGCAATGCAAGGTTAGATTGATAAGAGATTTCATTTGATGATAAATAAGGGTAAAACACTAGCTTAAAATTATTGTTTCATAATTTATAATTCTATTCTGGTAGCAAAGAGGACAAGTGTTACTTTATATTGTATGTATATCTAGGGCACACCCTTGAAAAATGAATGAAATGAGTATTTGATTTCAATTGAAGCTGGTTTTATATTGAGACGTGCATTCTTGAGAGAACAAGATTTAGAGGGAGATTAACTTGAATATGGAGTTTGGATGGGTTTGGGAATGACTTACACCGTGTAGGCTGATGAATCTGAATGTTAGTAGCAGTTTTGGTATAATTTTTTTTAAGTCTCAATTTGTATCAAGTATCAATTGCTAGTCATAACTCATATAACAAATGGGTTTGACTAATGATATGCTATTGCTTTTTAGCATCAGTTACTTGAAAATTTATTTAGATGCATTATTATGAATGGTTTTTATTTTTCAAATCCTTCAATCTTGTGTAGTTTTCTCTGGTTCTTTTATTAGTTATGGTTCATGTGTGTTTTGATATTAGTTGTTCCTTGTATTATTTATCCCTGACAACTTCATGTATCTTCTATTTGTTTTATTTATATTAACCAATCATGCTACTTGCATGCATTTTGATTTTTCCCTTTATATTCTTCATTTGAAAGTTGAATAGTTAGTTTAGACTTTCCCGCTTCATGATTTTTATACAAGTTTTTAATATGATGATCTTGTATATTGATAGGAACAAATTGAAGTGGGTTTGACACAGAGCAATGTTGATGAATCTGAAATATCTCCTAATGATGTTGTCGGTAGAGTCTTTGGGCCCGAGCATTCTGGAAGAGTTAGAAGCATGGGTATGGGAGCAGCTCCTACCAATACATTTAGAAATAATGGAGTTAGACTTTCAAATTTGAGTAATTCTTCAACAAGTGCTTCTACATCATCATCTAATTTTTGGCAAGAGAAGTACATGAACTTGGAATCTCAAGTTCAAAATAATATGACAGCATTTAAAGCATATATTATGATGAAAGAAGGAAAGATTCCTGATCAAGTGGCTGACATTTTGGGTTTATCAAATGTAAGTTCTGATTTATATCTTTCAGTTTCACTATTCCATTAATGAAAATATGCATATTATGTTTTAAGTATATCTTTCAAACAACCTTAAGCTTAAGATATCTCTAATTCTAGTAAAATCTTATAGTTGTATTGAAAATATGGTTGATGAGGTTAAGTATATGGCAGTTGATATGTCAAAGAATTGTAGTATTGATATTGTAGTAATTGTAGTTATTGTAGTATTGTAGTATTGATATCAGAGTTTCATGGAAGTGAATATTAAAACAGTGATGTTTATTTCTTTGGAGTGGTATTAGTGGAGTTTATGACAGTGTGTTAAATTGTAATTATCAACAATATGGAAAAACAGTGATGTTTATATTCTTATGTGACTTTTGTTGTAATGAAAAATAATTTGGTTCTATAACAATTGATAGGCTAATTAGAACTTCCAATATAGTAGAGTAGGGGTGTGCATGGATCAATAACCAAACCAAATTAAACCATATATGTGGTTTGGTTTGGATCTTAAAACCATTTCTTTAAAACCGGTTTATTTTTTTAAAACTGGTTTACATGTGGATCGGTTCAGTTTTAAACCGGTTTTTCATTAAAAAACCAATTTTAAAAAAAACCAGTTTAAAACCGGTTTTCTTCCAAACCAATTTTTTTTAAAAGAACCAATTAAAAAAAAAAAACGGTTTCTCTCATAGTGAGCTTGAGACATAAGTCTACCTAATTGGCTAACATTATAATTTATAATAACATCAGACGAGCCACAATTAAAAGTGCTGGTTACGAATTTTTTTATTAATAATGTTTTTATTCCGTATAATAAAAGTGCCTAACTGATACGTTATGCACGATAATGAGTACACACATAATTCACAACAATGCAACATAGACATGCAGTCCTATCCTAGCTATACTGCATATTATTTATTTATTCATATTATTTATTTATACATATTATATTTTAAACTCATATTAATGATTAATATGTTCTTTGAGAAATTTAACTTTTATATGAACTATGAAAAAAAACAAACATAAATTTAATACATAATAAAATGTGGGTATCCAATAACTAAACCATATTATTACCGGTTTATATTTGGATAACAAAATGGATACCCAGTTTTATATTTTAGTATTTGGATTGGGTTTTAAAAAGTGGAATAATTTGGATATCAATTTGGTTATGGATAACCGGTTTTTATGCACACCCCTATAGTAGAGTGACAATTTTAAAAGTATTCTGCATATTTATTTCCCATACATAATTTAAAATTATTATACATTTGATAACAATGTTTAATTCATAAATTATTAGTTAAGTATTTTATCTAATAAATTGTTTCTTTTATAATTTCAGCCAAGTGACGTTGCAAGTGAGCCTAATTCGCCGTTGATTGCAAGAGGATCTTGTGGTGGTAGCAACATTTGACGTGTGTTTGATATATTTTTGTTATTTTGACCCTTTAAGATGAAAATTTATGTTAGACTAAATTTGTGTTTGATTGTCACATTTGATATAACACCGAATATTTTGAACAACACATTATTATCATGTTCAAGTTGAAGATATTATTATGAATTTGGTTTATATGGTTTCATGTTAAATAGAATTATGTTATACTGGTAATTTTATTTTATTTTTTAAAATTTTTGTAGTATAATAATTATATTTAATACCTAATAACAATTATTATAATAAAAACATAGTGTAAATTTTTTTCAATACAGCAAAAAATAAAAAAAGGTAAATAATTTTTTTAAAATAATTATCTAAAAATAATAAATTAACCAAAAATTAATTGATAAATATGAATACAAAATAAAACATATCATTTATTGAGGAGGTTCCAAATCCCCAGAAAACAATTTAAAAAATAAATTAAAAAACGTATTAATATGATGTTACAAATCCCCAGAAAACAATTTAAAAAATAAATTAAAAAACGTATTAATATGATGTTAGAGGCGGTTGAGGAATGCCTCAAATTAACTTTACATACTGTGGAGGTTTAAAACCTCCGAAAAATAACCCCTGCAGTTTGATACCAGCGGTTGGTCAGAACCCCCGCATATATATTATGGGAATCGTAACTTCGGGAGTTTTAACAAATCCCACAAAATACGTTGCGGAGGTCATAAACCCCCTCAAAATGGGTATAAAACCCCCGCAAATCGAGCGCTTTTTTTGTAGTGTGGTCAGTTGAGATATTTGATTATAATATCCATTTTGTCCTATGAGGAAGTATAAAATCTCAGGTGCGGGAGAATTTCTTGGCATAAATCATCTCATCTATGGCTAGAAGATCCCCTACTTATGGACACTATAGTGGATGACACATCGAATTTAAAGGGGAGCTGCACGAGAGTAGTGCTAGAAGACCTAGAAAACCTTATCTTGGAGAAATATATGATATTAGAATTCTTCTGCTCCCAAGGCGGCCCAATAGCTTTGGCCCGACCACTTAGGGGCAAAGGAAACGCCTTTTCGTCTTCCCCCATGTCGAGGACACTCCTCCATAAGGTTCGAGGACAGCATATCATCGCTGCACTCGACCTGGCTCACCCCTGCGCCTACAGCAAGGCAGACCCTTTACTCCTCAGTCGAGGATAGACAGCCTCTTGCTTGCCAGATATCTCTGTCGACCAGAGATACATCTCTGTCCGACCAACGGCTAGTTTCGAGCACTATCCGAAATTGGATAAATCATACCGGCCTCTAGCATCTTAACCACTTATTTTCTGACAACTTCTTTTCTAACAACTTCTTTCATCACCGAATTCAAACGTTTTTGTGGTTGTGCCACCGGCTTGAAATCGTCATCCATTAAAATCTTGTGCACACAAAAGGATGGACTTATTCCTTTGAGTTCGGAAAGAGTCCAACCCATTGCCTCTTGATTTTTCTCTAAGAGAAAAATTAATTTTTCTTCTTCACCCTTAGAAAGGTCATTGCTTATTATCACCGGTTTGTTCCCATTCTTCTCAAGGAATGCATACTTCAAATGTGAAGGAAGCATTTTCAACTCAAGCTTGCATTCCTCATAAATAGTTTCTTTTCCAAATTTTCAACTTCATCCTCAAAAGGAGGAATTTATTATAATGCTTCCGAATCTTTCAAACATTCCTCAATCTCTTTATCTTCATCCTCATTGAGGACTTTGAGAGCATTTGTGAGAGCCTTCTCAAGAGGAGTAGACACTTGAACTTGTTTCTTAACTTCCATAATTTCTTTATCGGTAGCATCTACTCTAAAACAATCACTTTCATCTTTAGCATGCTTCATGGCCTCAAATAAATTAATGCACACCTTTCATCTTGAACTCGCACTTTCATAAGACCATCATCGATATTTATCATCATTCTAGCGGTCTTCATGAACGGTCTTTCAAGAATCAAAGGGACATCATCATCTTCTTCCATATTAATTACCACAAAATCAATAGGGAACAAGATTTTATCAACTTTGACAAGAACATCTTCCGCTACTCCATGAGGATGAGTAGTGGATTTGTCTGCCAATTGTAAAGTCATCCTTGTGGATTTCAACTCAATGTTCCATAACCTCTTCACCACGGACAGCGGTATCAAATTAATGCTAGATCCTAAGTCAATCAAACATTTACCAATGTAGACATTGCCTATTTTCACCGGTAATGGAACTCATCCCGGATCATTTTCTTTTCTTGGGAAAGTTCTTTGAATGATCGCACTACAACTTGCATCTAGTGTGATAGTCTCTTTATCGGTATACCGTCTCTTCTTTGTAAGAATATCCTTCACGAACTTTGCGTAGGCGGGTATTTGTTCAATCACTTCGGAGAATGGAATATTAATTTGCAACTGATTGAATATGTCCATAAACCGAGCATAATGCCTAGCATTGTCCTTTTTAGAAGGAGCATGAGGGTAAGGTAAATGTTGAATGAGAATTGTATTCACTTTCACTTTTCCTTTCTCTTTTTCTCTCAATTTCCTTTTCTCTTCTACAACAAGATTTTCTTTTTCCACTAATTCTTTCTCTTTTTTCTCTTTTTCAACTAAATCTCCCTCAACATTTTTTTCTACTTCAATCTCATCATTTTTATTTTCTTTTTCAACTACAAAGTCATCTTCATCAACTACCTCACCAATTCTCATATCAAGACTAGTATGTTGGTTCAAGGATGGGCAAACTTCTTTGATCGTCTCATTGGACCAGTTTATCCTTTGTTTGTTAAGGAATTTTAGACTCATGCTACTCTAACATCAAACACCATCATCTCCTTCGTGTTAGGGCAAGAAGTGGTAATTACTGAAAAGCTGATAAGGAAGTTATTCAATCTCCATAATGTGGGTGGAATAACTAGCTCTCTTCCCGGAAGAACTAATTGGGAAGTAGTCTATCCAGAGTTATTTACTTCTGGAAAAGGTTCACCTCATTCTACAGATCTGAAGCCTCCTTACAGAGTTTAGGCAAAGGTCATTTTGGGATCTCTCAATCACAAAAAATCAATTGTTTCTACAACCTATATCAGTCAAGATCAGCAGTACCTTTTGTATTGCATTGGAAAGGGTATCAGAATGAACTTGCCTCAAGTTCTGTTCAATCATCTGTGTACTCATGTGAAAGAGTCAAGAGAGACAGAACGTTTGAAGTATCCAAAGATTAAGAAGAATACCATTCCTATGGGAAGATTGATATATGACATTCTGACTGAGAGTGGTCTGATTGATACACTGAGAGCAGCTGGCTTTATTCAAGATCTGACTATTGTTCATGGGAGTACTCTAACTACTCAGTCTCTGAGAAGAATGCAGTTAATTAAAAAAGTGATCTCCACTTCAAAGTTGATTCCTGATATTCTGACCAGAAGAACTCCAGTTGTCGACTTCCCTCTGATGTTCAAGGAAGAACTGTCAGAATCTGTTCAACTCTATCTGGAATCTTATGTAAGAGACCAGTCAGAAGTTGACCTTTCCTGGATTCGTAGAAGAACTCTTCCATCTTTGGATGAGTTAAAAAAAAGGATAAGAAGCAGAAACAGAAGAAGCTGAAGAGAAAGGTAACTGATGAAGGTCCTGCTGTAACGAAATCTAAGAAGCAGAAGAAACCTTCAGGTATTGTTATTTCTGACTCCGTACCTATTAATAGTTCTGAACAAGTATCAACAAAGTCCCTCAAAGTACCTAGAACTTCTGAACAGCTTCAGAATCTAATAGAAGAAATTGATAATGTAGACACCTCTAGTTTACATTCTTCCTCTGACCTTCCACCTCATAAAAGACCACCATCTTCTAAACTTCCATCTTCTTCCACCACCTCTAAAAGAAACTGTCCATTTCATTCTGAACCAACTCTGAACCCCCAACCTCTAACTGTTATCTCCCCACCTATTCCATCTGAAAATATCTTTTCCTCTAATCAACCTCATACAACCTTCTCCATTCCTGAACCAATCTCACCAATCAATGACCCTTCATAACCATCCACCTTTTCTGACCCTCTTGTTGCTATCGTTGACTCTGAAAACTAAGTAGAATCTTCACCGCCTCCATCCTCTTCAAACACCTCTTTGTTTGATAGAATCCCTGAACCTTATTTCATTCTCAACTCAATTGATCCAATAACCGTCCTCAACAATCCTAAACCCTCTGTTAATATTCGTTTTGAATTGTTGAAATATAAGGTACAAACATGGTTAGATGCTCTGAAGGTTGCTCATGATTCCAAGCTGGATCATGTAGCTGTTGGGAAGCTTTGGAAAGTTTTTGCTGAGGAAGTTCTAGAAGAGTTTCTGGACCTCCAGAAGGACAGTCTTGTTGACGCTCCTGGTCTTGCTGGATTTTAGCAGTGGAAGCTATTATTATCCAATCACTGACTGGAGGCCTCTAGAAGAGAAGCCTTTCGTTGATGAAATGGAAATGGATAATTCTCTGGCTATGGTTGTCTGGAAGCCACATCTGTATAAAGTTCTGACTGGAGATTTTCAGGCTCTGTTCAACTAGTTCAGAGAGACTCCTCTGGAAGAGCATCCTGAATTGGTGTATCCTCAAGTTGAGTATCCTCCAGAAGTAGAGATTCCTACTGCTGAAGTGCTTCAAGCTGAAGAGATTTAAGTTCAAGAGATTCCTGTTAAAGAGGAACCACTTGCTGAAACTCAGATGATTCCAGCTTCCGATATTCCTACTTCTTTTGCTGATCCTTCTATTTCTGCTCTGTTTGACACTCTGAAGGAACTCCAACAGAATCATGCTACCTTGGCTAGTCGTCTGGACAAGCAAGATGACATTAATGCTGAAATCAGAACATGGATGCAGAAACAAGATGATACTTCCAAGAAGCAAGCTGAAGACACTGCTGAGATTAAGAACCTCCTGGCAGCTTTAGCCTCTAAGCTAACCCATTCGTAGTCTGTCTTATGTCTTAGTTAGTTTTCTTTGTTGTTTGCATCTGTTTTGTTTGCATCTGCCTTGTACTATCTCTTCTGATTAATCAATGAAATCTTTTCTCTCTTCATTTTTATTGTGTCTTTCATCTGAATCTTTTATACTTTTTGATGTTATGACAAAAAGGGGGAGAAGCGCGTTAATTGAATTGATTTATAATATCAGTTGCTGGGCTTAAGTCTCAACATTCCTAACTATTATATTGCAAGTTTTCTATCTTTGATAGTTTTTGCAGGAATGTGATACTCTGAACAAGCTCAATATGGAGAGAAGCAAAAGGGGATAAGCAAATATAAGGAAAAACATCTCTGAAGAAAATTTCTCAAAGAGTGAAGCAATCAAGCTCAATGTTCTGATACATTTCAAGCTCGTTCAAGCTCTGATACAAGCAATACCTTAAAGTTCTCTGATACAGACCTTGCTCTGATTGCTCATATACAAGTTATGCTTTGATTCAATAACCTATGAAGCTCTGATAGAAGCAAGTGTTCTTGATGTTCGGAAAAGCCAAAGTGATCTCAAAGCTCTAAATTTGTCCAATGGAAGCTCTGAATTAAGCTCTAAATAATCTGAAGTTCAAAGTTCAACGTGAAAGTCTCAACAAAAATGGAAAAATACTCAGGGAAGTCTTATATTTATAAAATCTTCTAGTATTAATTTCAGGGGGAGATTGTTAATCTTAGGGGGAGACATATTCACACACTCTGAATTATATGCTCAATGTTATATCTGTGTATTTTCTTTTTCATCTGATATTCTGGATACAAATTCATATCAATTCTGTATGTTTTTGTCATCATCAAAAAAGGTGAGATTGTTAGAACATGAAATGTTCTGATCAATATTCTTAGTTTTGATGATAACATTATGTATGAATTTTGTATAAGAGAATGTGGTAATCTAATTATTCACGTTTTCCATTTCAGGAAAAGTATAAAAGAGTATGCACAAATCAGCGTTCAGAAGCACTGACCCAGAAGTTCTGGATGGCTTCATCAGAACATGGTCTGGCAAGACATCAGAAGATGGTCCTGCAGAATCAGAACATGAACTGGAAAGCATCAGAAGATGGCAGTCAGAAGGAAAAGCTCTGAAGCTCTGATGGTATCACGCTCAAAGCACTTCAAGTCTGAAGACAGAAGTTGCATCTGCACCAAAGCTGAAGACTCTGAAATTCAAACGTCTATTCTACATATTCTGAGTCCAGAAGAAAGTACAAGTACAAAAGGCTATAACGTCAAATCTCTGACTGACAAAAAGAACGTTAGAAGCTACAAAAGGCAAAGTCAGTAAAAGCAGCAAAAGCATGGCTCGAGGTAGCTGAAAAAAGTGTGAAACATTAAATGCAGCATTGTACTATTCACGCAATGCATTAAATGCTCCAAACGGTCATTTCCTCTCAGCACCTATATATAGAAGTTCTGATTCAGAAGCAGACACAACACTCTTGTGCAAATACACCGAAACGCTGTCAAACTGAAAATCAAAGAAGAACTTCATCTTCAACCTCACAACTTTATAATATCTTAGTGAGTGTTAAGAATTAGAACTTAAGCGAAATATCACTTTGTGATTACAACTTTATTAGAAGCAATCTAAACTCTTGTAACATTTATTTTTACATTGATTGTAAAAGGATTTCCTAGAGTGATCAAGTTGTGATGTGTAGACTCTAGAAGACTTAGAGGGTATCTAAGTGGAGAACCATTGTAATAAATTTGATTAGTGGATTAAATCCTCAGTTGAGGTAAATCACCTTGTCAGGGGTGGACTGGAGTAGTTTAGTTAACAACGAACCAGGATAAAAATAATTGTGTTCTTTATTTTTATCTATCATTTTTTAGAAGTTACACTTATTCAATCCCCCATTTTCTAAGTGTTTTTCACTCATTCAAGATCAAGTTTTGTGTAATTCTCCTCACGGGTATTCAACTAACAAGATTCATAAACTACAACTTGGCTATTCTGCGTTAGAACACTTCTTAATCCTTTCTTTAGGGCATCACATAAAACTTCATATTACATGTCCTCTGATAAGCGTTTAGCACTCATCATAGCAGCAGCTATATACTTTCTCTCCTTGTGATTTCATAAACAACTCAATTGTCCTTGCAATTTGTGTTTGTCTGAGTCTGAGCTCCATCTTACAATCTCCCTTCAATCACGTTCCTTAGCCACATTCAAATGGAAGTTCCATACACAACTGAATCGCGAGTCAAACAATCAATTATTTATTTCTGAGCACTTCATACTACACAACACCAAAAGAATTTCCACAGTATCCATGTCTAATGATCTTGATCTCGAAGCAGGAACATTGATTGATTTCACACATCACTGCAACATGTTGTCACTGATTGCACCCTCCTGTAATCATCACTATCCGCATCATACTCACTTGCATAAATCATTACATACTAAATAGAATTTTCACAATGACATTAACAATCTCTCCTTCCCGCACTGAACAGCCTTCATAGTGAGTTTTTCTTCCACTTTTACTCACAAAAGGCACCAACTTCATTTGATCTCTACCGAAGTCAAATTATGCTTACAAATATGATATGAAAAGAGAGTCAACAAGCCATAAAAGCTAGATAATTTATGAAAAAAACATTGTTGAAACCAAAAACAATGACAGTTATAACAAGATATGTTGAAACCAAAAACATCTTCTCTAATTACATATTGGATCAAAAAAGAGCGTATTGAAACCAATATAAAGTAAAAATAATATAATGCATCTTTGATTAATGGAATTCATTATAAAACCATAAAATATGAACGTCGACAGTACACCTGATTCAAAATAAACTCATATTAAATTCCAATAGAAATTATGGACTACAGTTCCAAATTAAAACTCGAAATTAGGATGATAAAAAAGTTAAAATGACATGGCATTTCTCCTAGTAGCAAAAAATGTCGCAACTTCGTCTTGACAATAGTTAACTCCAACTAAAAGATCTCCACCTCCTTGTTAGAAATTCTTAGTTATGTCGTCCAGGATCATTGTTTGATGGTCCCTACAAGAAACAAATTAAGCATTAGGCGTCATAATCAACTTTTAAAATATAGTTCTTATTATTTCATGATAAAAACATTGAGTATAATATTTGCAACTGCATCTTCAAGTTAATTCACTTTGAGATATAAACACAATACAAGAAAATTCTTACTTCAAAGCCAAATTAAACTTTTAGAATATAGAAATTTGGTACCTTGTTTTGAAGATTAATTACTACAGATCTTAGTATATTATCTCCAACAATTGAACGCAACTTTTTCACAAATTCATCGTAGGAAATCTTCTTTGCCTGCACAAGTACGAAATGATACATTACAAACATCTCATCATATAAGACATAAGAACCAATTGCAACTACTTTACATACCACCAATTCTGTATAGTGTGCTTTTATCAGAAGCATGTGTTTTGGAGGAACCTTGGGTCTAATAGCGGTGAATAACATCGGAAAGGGAATCCATGGCAACCTTAGAGCTCTTGATGTATTAGGCACACTAGCGGCATTTACCTGAGGCATCTCACAAATCAATTTTTTTCATTAAAACTATAAGGAAGAACATTATAGGTATAATAAACAAATCTCAAAAGATAAAGTACAAAATGTTCACATGAACACATATGTGTGAAAACAAAAAAAAAATCAAATTAAATAAGTCTTTTACATAGAAAGTTAAAAAACATAAAGATGTAAATCTCATATGAGATAACTTACGGTATCCAACGTAGAACAGTTATTTCCAGAATTTTTTTTCTCCTTCTCATTTAAACATGTATTTCCTGTGAGAAAAAAAGAAGGTGTTGTGATCAACTTGTTTAGAAATAAATAGAAATCGTACTGCAACCTAGCAGAATAAACAACTTGTTGTTTCGTTAAACTTTAGTGAAGCTATTAGTAGGTTGAAAATTATCACAAATTAATTAGTTTGTCAATAATTAATCTCTACAGGCTTCAGTACTAATTATGTAATGCTAAAATGTACAACATGGGGTAAATTTTTTCTTAACAAAGAGTACATTACCTGCTGCTTCCCAAGGAGCCTTGAAGCTAACAACAAATTCTGGAAAGATATGAGTTTTCATATTCATATTCCAAACTACATAGTAATTTGGTTGTTGAATGTCATCAACTCCGTTATCATATTCGCAACCACTGGGACGAATCTGTTTAGTGCCACGACAAATAGGCTCCATGTTCCCCATTATTACGCGACAAAGGAGCAAGTGCCTAACCCCATTTTCGTCAACATCACAATAAAGGGCACTAAAAATATAGCATAATTGAATTATTTAAGCATTCCAATAAAATAATCTATAGAAATAAGTTAGATAATATTGTGTAAAGTTTGAAATAAAGATCAATATCCTTATAACCCTCCGCTCACAGATAAAGGATTGAAGCATAACACAACTTATAACTAGTGTTGGACTAGAAACTATACAAGTACCAAATACAGAACATTTGCAATAATCATCAGGAACATGATCGACTTTATATAAATGAGATGTAATTTATGCATTTACAATGCCTCTATATATAATTTTTCAATACAAACTTAAATATTAGTACTACTCAAATTCATGAAGACTTCAAACAGAGAGTAGTGTATAACATGACATAGATAGAGTATGAAGTATGGAGTAAATGAGAGAATGATGGTAAGAGAAATTTATAACATAAGATTGAATAAGAGAAAACTAAAGCTATGTTATAATTTAGTATGAAGGGAATTTAATGAGTTGTTTTATTTCATCATAAAGGATCAACTTACTCATTATCCTAACCACTATAAAAATCTCATATGCATATAGTAATTTGTTTTTATCCGGACAAACTTATATCATTACTATTATGAGTGTTTAAAAGACTATAAATTCAAAGTTTATCGTATGAAACTTACCAGGCATAAGGGTGGATTACAGCAGCAAGATGAATACCTAAGCCGTATATGAACTTGGATGACAAAAGTGCATTGTGGCCAAGCCCGTACTCCATCATTGTAGACAGTTCATTTTTAGAACATGCAAGCCAACCGTATCGAACATTAGCATCACTGTGAAGTAATTTCGTGATATCAGCTTGCTTTTGGAATAACTCCAGCCGCGCTTGCATTAAGCTTCCTGAGTTGCGATAAACATCAATGACGTCGCCCTCACTAATGCCGAAAGTAGCCATTCTTGTGAGAAATAAATGTTGTACAGAATCTACACCCAGTCTTCCATATATAGGTTCAGTATAAGCATCTATATCTATTTCTCTATATTGGTTAGAAGTTGCCTCAACATTTGCATTTCTCATTTTGTTTGTGGTATGTTGACCATTAATTTTTATATCCTTAACTAAAGCATTAGAGTCCCCACTATACTTCACCAATTTGGATTCATCAGCCCCATTAAGTTCATTTGATAAATTATATTTAAACTCTTGTTTCTCTTTCTCACCATGACTTTCCCCACCCTCCTTCTTGCCCAGGATATTGGATTCTTCGTCGAATCCAACAAAAATTTCAGGGAAAAAGCAATTCCCGGCCTCATCAATCCAAGCAATGGGTTGTTGCAAACCTGTTTGTAAATTAACATTATACATATGTAAAAAATCTAGCACAACTTTCTTGCCATCTACCTCTACCTCCACAAATGCCTTCTTGATTTCAAAATCTTTCTTAATCAAGTCAACAACATCCTCAGGATAGTCCGACCACTCACCATTTTTATAGAACATCAAACGTTTGGGCAACCCACTTTTCTTATAGTTCAAAAAATACTTAACCAAATATTTTGAAATAGCAGGACCAGAGTTAGTTGGTCGTCTCTCATCTCCAACCAATCTCATTTGTTTGAATGTTAAATTTGTTGGTTCCGAAACTTCAGTCAAATGTGCAACACGTCGGATATACTGCTTTCTTTTCTCATTGAATGTATCTCCATCCAATACCTTTGGAGATTTGTCTGCCATTTCTGTCTACTAGATGAATACCTACATACACACACTCAAATCCAAAAGTTCAAGCTCTCATCATAATAATAATAATAATAATAATAATAAAGAGTAAGTCATAAGAACAAGTAATCTGAAACAATTGCACATGTGAAATATTGCAACAGTAAGATCTCTAGAAAAAAATTCAAAAAATAATAAATATTAAACTAAAAAAACATGCCACAAGAAAAATCTATAGAACTTAAGCTAAATATTAAATCCAACTTAAAAAACTTTACACAAACAATCTAATCTAATATGAACGTGATAAAGTCTAATCATTCAAGAAAAGTTTATTCAATTCTACGTCAAATACTTTCAACAATTAAATCTCATTTCAATATCATGGCACTAAGAACATTCCCAAGACAAAGGATAATTCAACAATAATATTAAAATTAATTTAAAGGATAATTCTGACCAAAGAAATTGTAATTAAAATTTTGAAATATATTACTTCCACAACAAAATCACCCCGAAAATTGATGAAAAACAAATAAATAAGCTAAAATTAAAACAAAATATAACTGCGATTAATTCAAACTGAAAACAAAAGAGCAACACAAACTAAAAGCTAAGTAATTAAAAAAGACAGTGCTTTGAGATTACCTGAATGTAGAAACTCACAATTGAATCCTTGGATATATTTTGTAAATCTTTAACTGTGTATTAAATGGGTACTACTAGGTCCTATTTATATTGTCCCAAGTCAAAAACATAAACCCTAAATTATACAATTCAGAGAATTAAATGTATGTGACCTTGTTTGAAAAGGAAAAATATTAAGAATAGATATTTCCATCCATTTTACCTAACATAGCATCCATTTTCTTTTTTCACCGTCAACTCTTATTGGCCAACGGTTCTTTTGCTGATTAAGCAATTATCATGTGCTGACTGTATTAGTTATCTTCATCCTTAATTTTTTATGTTTTATTCTTCTAAAATAAGTTATTTTTTATTTTTTAATTTGATTTTTCTAAGTTTGTTATATCATGAAAGGATGTTTGTTAGATTTTCCATATTCTTATTCATTTAAAATAATAAGAAATTTTTATAGAAGTAAACTTAATGATTTGAGTATTATAGTGTCATACTTTTGGAAAAAAAAATATTTGGAAAGGAGGAAATATGAAATGATATATTTAAAAAATAACAATTTATGGGGAGAATGTCAAGAGGGGTATTTTGTTAAATACAAATGATTTACGTTGTGTTTTGTATTACGGAGGATGAATCTTTAGAACATCTATGTAGTCTTTGTTTGTTAACGGGGAGAATTTGGAGGAAGGTATATTCTTGTATTGGAAACTTCGAGGAAATAATTTTGGGGGATTTCAATGGTTTTTTCTTCTCTTGCAAAAAGGTTAAAAATTTATATAAAATGTTAACCATTGCGGTTATTTGGTTTGCTACGGTGTGAAATCTTTGGTTGAAACGTTATGCCATCATTTTCAAGGGTGAATACTTTGAGTAATGTTTGTCAGAGATAGTCTTTAATAATACCCTACCTCTCATTTGTTTTAGAAAGTAAGAACTTTTTTATTTGTATTCGGGTGAAATATCTCTTATATTCCTTTTAGTGGAATCATTTGTTGAGAATCAAGTGTGATTGTGGATAATAGTCTCACATTGGATATGCATGTGGTGACTTGAGCATATATAAGTGAGAGAACCCACTCACCTATCACCTTAAGGTTTTAGGTGGAGATGTGGTGTGTCTCTCACAAAGGTGTTGCTCAAGTAAAGTGCTCCCTCGACCCCCTCGAGTTAACAATGGTATCATGAGCCTTTGGTTCAAGAAAAAAGGACCGGCTAAAAACTTGTAGTTGAAAGTCAACAGATACACGTAGTTGAAGAGAATCAACGGATACATGTAGTTGAAGTCAACAGATACATGTAGTTGAAGTCAACGGATACAAGTGTATGTGGAAGAGAGAACTTCCACATGAGGGGGGGCATTGTGTAAGACTCACACTTAAGGGGGAGTGTTGAGAATCAAATGTGAGTGTAGATAATAGTCCAACATTGGATATGCATATGGTGACTTGAGCATATATAAGTGGGAGAAGCCACTCACCTATCGCCTTAAGGTTTTAGGTGAAGATGTGGCGTGTCTCTCACAAAGGTGTTATTCAAGTAAAGTGCTCCCTCGACCCCCTCGAGTTAACATCATTGCCAATTAAAAATAAAAACTCATTTAATTTTAGATATCTCTTCTCAAAAGTGCTAAGAAAAATAGCACTTGCAAGCATATTATGATATACATAATCACTTCTAAACTCGAGAGATATTTACAAGGTTGAAGAGTTGACATTTGATGGAATAACTCCAAAAACAAAAAGTATGTACTTAAGTATTAAGAAAAGGAAACACAATTATAAATCAAAAAAGTAAAATGGAAAATTAGAAGTATTTGATACTCCTAAATAGAAACTTGAATAATGAGATCATTTTAATTTTTTTATAATGATGAATCTAAAGAAAAAAGAAAGTAGTAAACACAATCTTCTCACTAGAAGGCTAGAAATACTACCTTAAACCCCTCTTTTATAAAACATATTTTAAAAAAATAATGAGAAAAATGTTTAAAGATTAATATAAACAAAAAGGTATATTTAAAAATACTCTTGGTTAGAAAACAAGATCATACATTCCATAATTTTTGGATTTATCATATTCTCCTCATAATAGTACTCTCAAACATGTCTCTTTCTTAACTTAATTTCATAAATCACTACAACACGCTGGGGCTTTAAAAGCGCTTTTTATGGACTTTAAAAGCACTTAAAAGCGCTGTGAAAGCCAGCGCTGACGTAGGTAACAAAAGCGCTTCAGAAAGCGCTCTGGTAGGCCTCCCCTATAAGAGCGCTTTTCTGGAAAAAGCGCTCTGGTAGGCCCCCCTATAAGAGCGCTTTCCTGGAAAAAGCGCTCTGGTAAACCCCCCTTTAAGAGCGTTTTTTCCAGCAAAGCGCTCTGATATCCCCCCCTATGAGAGCGCTTTTTCTGGAAAAAGCGCTCTGATAGCCCCCCCTATAAGAGCGCTTTTTCAAAAGCGCTTTCGTATGTTGCGTTTTTTTTTTTATTTTTTATGCTTTTTTATTAATCTTTGGCAGCGCTTTTACTAAGAAGCGCTTTAGTAGGTGGACCTTTAAGAGCGCTTTTTAAAAGCGCTGTCGTTGCTAAATGAGGTATTTTAATGTGCAGCCTGTAATTTAATCCTACCAGTCGACCTGTAATATTTTCGACCTGTAATATGTTTTCAACCTGTAATATTTTCGACCTATAATATCTTTTCGACGATATAATTTCAGCCATCAGTAAGACAATATATATACTAATATAATACCATTATGATATCCAAAATTATATATATACATCATTACAACATCAATAATATTTTAGTTCAAATCGACACAAATCCTACATGAAAAATTGCTTAATATAAAATTGACACAAATCCTCTTTGATTTCTTCCAACTTAAGTCTCGGGTACTGATCGGTAAAATAGCAAGTGTACTATTTTGCCTATGTAGTTTTAATGGGAAAATCCTAAGTATCGAATCTCAAAGACTGCTTGACGATACAGAGTTTTATCAGTATTTCAATTAAACAAAAAGTTCAAAAGGGGTTTTGGTTGGTTTTGCAAATAAAGTAAATATACAGAATAATAGAACGATGAACAGAGATGAGTAGATTGCTAGGGACGGTGAATGATTCTTCATGCAACGAATTTCCTGTCTCAATGCAACAACATTCTTTTCATAGTTAATTACCGGTTCTTTAGAGTATCTAATCCTAAGGCCTTAGTGAAAAGATCTTTGACCTCACAACCTAATTACTATGTCCATAGATAATTACGGTTATGATCAAGCATTCCAATAACAAGAATTTCCGGTTACAATATGATATCCCTAGTCCTAGGTGATATAGATATTATATGTTCTTAATCGTGTCCACAAATAATATGTCGTCCAGCTACACTATTCATTCATATTCAGAATCCGTTTTTCCGACGGATAAAGCATTATTAACAGATAAAGAACAAATTAACAAATATGAAAAGTAAAATAGTTATTGCATCAATTGAATAAATTCATCACAATCAGAATCAGGGTCACCCCCTAGCAATGGGGGGTTTAGCTACTCATAAAAATAATAGAAAACATAGTTTGAATTGTAGACATTACTGACAAACAAAGGGAATCAGATCTTCAATCGCGAATGCTCATGGAAATCTTCATTCCTTGCTTCGAATCTGAATTCTCCAGCTTCTCCAATGTATTTTTGCACCCAAAACTGTCCAACCCTTGTCCAAACGCATTCTGGTCCTTTTATTTCTGTCTGACTGGGCTTTTCAGCAAGAAAGCCCAAATCTTCACGTGCACACGCGTGTGGGAACGCGTCTGGCTCAAATGACACGCGTCTGGGGACGCGTCCTGGCAGGGGGAATGTTTCCTTTGAAATTTTGCACTCCTGGACGCGTGTGGACATGCGTTTTGGCCTGTGACACGCGTCTGCAAACGCGTTTGAGCAGAGGGAGGTTTTCTGGTTCTCCTCAAGGCATGGGACGCGTGCGGAAACGCGTTTCGGCTTGAGAGACGCGTCCTGGAACGCGTGTGACCAGAGAATTGCAGTTTAGCTTTGAGAAACGCGTCTGGGGACGCGTGTGACCAGCAGATGTGCTTTTCTTCAGTTTCTTCACTTTTTTCACTGATTTTCTCCACTTCATTCATCTGAGTCTGCAAACACTTAAACACAATACCAAAGCATAAAATGACGAATAATGAATTAAATCATAAAATAAAATACTTCAAAGACAACTAAAAATAACAGTAAAAACATGTGTAAAAACCACTGATCAAACTCCCCCAAACTTAAACCGTTGCTTGACCTCAAGCAACAAATACGAGAGTCAATGATCTTCAGAGTACACCAGTGTTCATACGTGAGATATCTGTTTGTATTGATCAAGAAACAGTTGGTCCGACATTCACATGACGCGACGAGTTTCTGCCACCACTTTAAACCTTAAGCTCCCCTTTTGGATACCCCTCCAACTATGCTTTGCACTTAAGTCTCTTTCCGATTTTTCTCCTCTTTCATTCGGACAATCACATTAAGGCACTGTATTTCTTATAATAATCATCACATGCATGAGACAGATCAAGGCTTTTTATTTTCTTTTTCTAGCACCAAACGAGCAGCATTTGCTACCTTTTTATTACCGATGAAATTTTCAAACTTTGCAGTTATATATTGCCCTTTTGGACGATGTTTGGGGATCAACCTCCTTTGGGCTGAATAACCGGGTGAGGGTTACCCAACTTAGCGAGCCGGTTGCCTTTTACCGCCTTTTCATCATTTGGTGACAACTTTTTATATCTTCTTTTTCTAACCAGTCTTCATGCACATGAATCTGAATTATGCCAGACTGTATCAATAAACTACTCGAGGAGTACTTCTCAGGAGGCAAGTACTATGGTGCAAATCTACACGTTAGACTCGTATTTCTCTTCGGGAGCCAAGGGTGTTTAAACAAACCTCTTCTTGCCATATTATTCCGAACTTCCTGTCCTCAAACAATCCTCCCTTTATCTCTATATACTATTCCCGGTCTCTCTTTAAGATCAAAACTCTTCAAAAATTAAAAATTTCGGTCAAAATTTGGGAGAATGATTTTGTAGGTCTTACACATATTATACTAGCAATATAAATTAAAATGCAAAGAGTAAAACCTCCCCCAAACTTGAACGAAACATTGACCTCAATGTTTTAGAACAAGCTCGAGAGAGGTGACTCACAGAGGGTAATGCATTCCATAGCTTCCACTTGAAATGCCCCTTTTATTTCCTGAAAATAAAACAAACAAACAGAGAAATTAATTATTAAAATCGTGGGTTGCCTCCCACGAAGCGCTTCGTTTAACGTCGCATGGCTCGACGGTCCATTACCCTTTATTATGGAGGGTATTTTCTATTCCACACCTGGTTGCTTTTCACCTCCGCAACCAAAAACTCATGAAGATGAAAGGCATGAACAACTTTTCTCTTCAACTCACTTACCACATTCTTCTTGACTTTCTTAGCCTTCTTCGGACTTTTGATAGCTTCATGAGTTGTTTCTACCCGAGATGCTATGCTTGAAACTTTTTCTTGGAGCTGCTCAGGCTTTTTGTCTTTTTTCTCACTTTCTGTCATACCACCATAATTTTGATCATTTACAACCGCCCTATGTTTCTTAACCCCTAACATCTTCAAGGTTACTTCTTCATCAAAAGATCTCAGCGTTAGTGTCCCCTTTTCAATGTCGAGGTTGCAGCGGCCTGTCGACAAAAATGGCCTCCCAAGAAGGATAGGAGTTTCTTCGTCTTCCGGAATGTCCATGATGTTGAAGTCAACAGGGAATACAAACTTATCAACTTCCACTAGTACATCTTCAGCTACCCCATATGATTTCTTAATGGTGTGATCAGCAAACCTCAACTGTGTCTTACTCTCACTAATCTTTTCCAATTCAAGCTTTTTAAAAATTGACAAAGGCATTAAACTCACACTAGAACCAGAATCGAGGAGTACCTTTTTAAAAGTTATGTTATTGATAGTGCATGGTATTGCCACCGCTCCCGGGTCTTTCCTCTTTATTGGGATCTTTCTTGCTGACGAGACTAAACTGCACTTCTCATGTGCAATCTTTTGTTCTCCTTCCACTGATCTCTTTTTCGCCATCACCTCCTTCATGAATTTCCTATACAAGGGCATGTGCTCAAGTGCTTCGAAGAATGATAGATTTACCTCTAACTTTTTGAACAAGGCAGTGAACTTCTCAAAATCTTTCTCTTTTGACTTCTTCTTTGTCACTCGGGAAGGGAAAGGTAGTTTGATCACCGGTTCAGCCTCTTTCTTATTTTTTTCTTCAACTGGTTTAACCGGTGGTATCACAACTTCTGGTTCTTTCGGATTTTCTCTTATTTCCAAATCCACCTCTATTACCATAGGGTCATCTATTTCCTCTTTTTCTTTTTCAGATTTAGCCACTCTTTTGCTCCTTGTTGTAACTGCATTAATCTTCTCTTGGTCTTTCGGATTTTTCACAGTTGAACTCGGAAAGTTACCTTGTGCCTGTAGAGTGAGGTGCTGTGCTATTTGACCCACCTGAACTTCTAGATTTTTGATTGAAGCTGTGGTGTTCCTATGGTTGTTTCTTGTCTCTTCTTGAAATTGAGAGCATTGTCCAGCCAATCTCTCGATAGCTACTTCCCACTCCGCTTTCTGAGGGCCTTGTTATTGTTGTTGATCTTTCCAAGCGAAGTTGGGATGATTCTTCCACCCAGGATTATAGGTGTTAGAATAAGGATTATTTTGCCTCAAGAATTTGATTTCTTCAATTTGCTTGGAAGTCGCAACACAACAAACAGTTTGATGAGGACCACTGCAAATTTCACAGATTACAGGTTGAGCTTGTTGCACTTGAGCGACCTGTTGAGTACCTATATTCATAGCCTTTAATCTCTTTTCTACCTCTGCAGCTATTGCATCTTCAACTCGGATTTTTGAGGTTTCCAGCTTGAGATCAATGATTCCTTCTGGTTTACTGGCATACCTATCATACAACTCCAAATGCTCATTTGCAGCTATTGCTTCAATGATCTTGATGATACCAGAGGCTGTTGTGAAATTTGTTGAGCCTCCAGCTGCTGTGTCGATTAACTGCTTTGTCTTGATTCTCAGCCCGTTCACAAACATTTGCATCTGTTCAGTTTTGTCCATATTGTGTGTCGGACATGCCACCAAAGTCCTCTTGAACCTTTTATAGGCATCCCCCAAAGACTCACCCTCCTTTTGCTTGAAGTTCAGAATTTCATACCTTTTTCGTAGAAAGACTGACGCTGGAAAATATTCATTTAGGAAAGCTTTTTCCATCTCTCCCCACGATGTGATACTGCCTGCTGGTAGCGAATAGAACCACTCCTTTGCCTCTTCTGCTAGAGTAAAAGGGAACATCCTCAATCTCTTTGCTTCTTCGGTATGACCATCAATTTTTAGAGTGGTGCTCATGGTCAAAAATCTCTGCAGATGCTTGTTTGCGTCTTTGTTAACCTTTCCGCTGAAAGGTTTCCTTTCAAGCTGATTGATGATGCTTGGGTGTAGTTGAAAATTTGCAGCATTTACCGGTTGGTTGACAATTGTTTGTCTTCCCCCCGGTGTGTTTGCAGCACTGTAGTCACCAAGGAGCCTCTCAGGAGGAGGAGGATTTTCACCCATGGTTTCTTCTTCACTTTCAGACTCTGAATCGGAATGAACTGACACAATTTCCTCTTCAGGTTCCAGATTAGCCAACCGAGCTTGTCTACGCCTTGCGTGCAAAGTTCTTTCAATTTCTGCGTCAAAAAGAAATTCAGCTGAGGCCTTACCTCGCATACACAGATTAGATAAATGTGAGAATTAGGAAAAATAAATAGTGCAGAAAATTAAATTTTAGTCGCAGAGCAACAAAATTCTAATAGAAATAAATCTAGAACTCTATAATCTTCGGCAGTCCCCGGCAACGGCGCCAAAAACTTGATCGGTAAAATAGCAAGTGTACTATTTTGCCTATGTAGTTTTAATGGGAAAATCCCAAGTATCGAATCTCAAGGACTGCTTGACGATACAGAGTTTTATCAGTATTTCAATTAAACAAAAAGTTCAAAAGGGGTTTTGGTTGGTTTTGCAAATAAAGTAAATATACAGAATAATAGAACGATGAACAGAGATGAGTAGATTGCTAGGGACGGTGAATGATTCTTCATGCAACGAATTTCCTGTCTCAATGCAACAACATTCTTTTCATAGTTAATTACCGGTTCTTTAGAGTATCTAATCCTAAGGCCTTAGTGAAAAGATCTTTGACCTCACAACCTAATTACTATGTCCATAGATAATTACGGTTATGATCAAGCATTCCAATAACAAGAATTTCCGGTTACAATATGATATCCCTAGTCCTAGGTGATATAGATACTATATGTTCTTAATCGTGTCCACAAATAATATGCCGTCCAGCTACACTATTCATTCATATTCAGAATCCGTTTTTCCGACGGATAAAGCATTATTAACAGATAAAGAACAAATTAACAAATATGAAAAGTAAAATAGTTATTGCATCAATTGAATAAATTCATCACAATCAGAATCAGGGTCACCCCCCTAGTAATGGGGGGTTTAGCTACTCATAAATATAATAGAAAACATAGTTTGAATTGTAGACATTACAGACAAACAAAGGGAATCAGATCTTCAATCGCGAATGCTCATGGAAATCTTCATTCCTTGCTTCGAATCTGAATTCTCCAGCTTCTCCAATGTATTTTCGCACCCAAAACTGTCCAACCCTTGTCCAAACGCATTCTGGTCCTTTTATTTCTGTCTGACTGGGCTTTTCAGCAAGAAAGCCCAAATCTTCACGTGCACACGCGTGTGGGAACGCGTCTGGCTCAAATGACACGCGTCTGGGGACGCGTCCTGGCAGGGGGAATGTTTCCTTTGAAATTTTGCACTCCTGGACGCGTGTGGACATGCGTTTTGGACTGTGACACGCGTGTGCAAATGCGTTTGAGCAGAGGGAGGTTTTCTGGTTCTCCTCAAGGCATGGGACGCGTGCGGAAACGCGTTTAGGCTTGAGAGACGCGTCCTGGAACGCGTGTGACCAGAGAATTGCAGTTTAGCTTTGAGAAACGCGTCTGGGGACGCGTGTGACCAGCAGATGTGCTTTTCTTCAGTTTCTTCACTTTTTTCACTGATTTTCTCCACTTCATTCATCTGAGTCTGCAAACACTTAAACACAATACCAAAGCATAAAATGACGAATAATGAATTAAATCATAAAATAAAATACTTCAAAGACAACTAAAAATAACAGTAAAAACATGTGTAAAAACCACTGATCAGGTACCCAGCAGCACGTAATTCGTCAAGGTACTACAAAACAAAAACATAATATGAATGATATATTTAGTTAAATGTAATAAATTATATGAAATTATCTTAAGTTATAAATTCATACCGTGAGCGGAATCTCTAATTGATTCGCCTGAAGGATTTCTTTCATAAACCTCAAAACAAAGTATCCGCAATCGTAACTGTTTCGCTGTTGCGGACACTACATTGTGAAAAATATTATAAGAAAATATTATAAGAAAAATTGTGAAAAATAATGTACCTGCACTTGGATCCAAGTAATGTTGCGAGCGTCGACCGGTATCGAGGCACAAAAGCACCGCCTTTTTTTGCCGCTAGCTTCGGAGGACCAGTGGGTGGTACGCTACGAACTTGCTTCTTTTCCAAATTCAGGATAATCAGTATCAACTTTCATCCATTGTGGTGAGTCTGCCGGATGTCGCAACTTTCCATCAATAATTCTTTCATCTGCATGCCAAGTCAAGTGTCTTGGATCGGTCTCACTACGATACATGCGTCTAAATCTCGGAATTATAGGAAAATACCATAAGACTTTAGCAGGAGACAACTTTTTCTTATATCGAGGGGCACCACATTTAGGACACTCATTCAACGCTGCATACTCGTTTCGAAACAAAACGCAATCGTTTGGACATGCATGTATCTTATCATAGCTCATGCCAATAGAGGACAACATCTTTTTGGCTTCATACGTTCGATTGGGAAGAACATTATCCTTTGGTAGCATATCTTTCATAAGGGCTAATAACTCTGTGAAACTTTTATCCGACCATCCATTGTCCGCCTTTAAGTTGTACAACTTTAACACCGCAGACAATCTTGTGAATTTTGAACAACCATCATACAACGGTTTCTCTGCATCGCTTACCAACCTCTCAAACATTTTGGGACAATCCGCAAGATCTTCTTCAAGCGCTTCTGCAATCTCTTCGACTCGATCGCAATCGTATGTGTCTGTGCAATCGTCGTTTGAAGCATACTTCCTATTACAACTCGACTTAGCATTTCTGTTACTTTTCTCACCATGCATTGTCCAACATGTATAACTTCTATCAATTCCAAACCGTAGTAAATGGGATGCCAACTTATTCCCGTCAACCTTACCCCCATAACAGCAACCCAAGCAAGGACACGGCATTCGAAGCGGGTCTTCGGAGTGCGCAACCGCAAACTCAACGAATTCCCATACCCCTTTCTCGTACTCTTTCGACAATCGGTTTGAATTCATCCATGTCTTATCCATGTCTTAATTAAGCTAAACAAAAACGGTCAAACTTTCACTCTTCACAAGTAACCCCTATGGCGAATTCAATTCACAAAGTTAGTAAGTTCATCACTTAACGATTAACGAAATTGACATCAAGAATATTCCACATGTCGGAATAATGAGTATTACTTAATATAATCTAAAAGTTACAAAGTTAGTAAGTTCATCACTTAAAAATCAGAGAATATTCCACATGTCGGAATAATGAGTATTACACTCATGTCTTAATTAATTAAGCTAAACAAAAACAACTAATTATTAAGGAACAGAACGGTATAATGCGTTTCTGTCAAAACGCAAAGGATACACGGAATGAATCAGAAGCAATAAAACGCAACATATTACTTTGGCGAGAGAGAACAATTAATTACCTGTATAGTAGTAAGCAACTTCTAGACCCACACAATATAAGATTCTTGAATGAGATCAAACTTTCACTCTTCACAAGTAACCCCTATCTAGCAAAGATATTCCTAAAAAATATAAAATAAAAAACTTAATTGAAGAGTATAAAAATTAGGTCATAATCCATAGCTTAAAAAATTCAGCATTGTATCATTATGTCAAATGCATTCAAATTCAAGTAAACTCACAAACTAACACAATTTTCAAACCAAAAATGAAACAAGATGCAAGAAGTCACATTGTACCATGAGAAATTGGGTTCAAAACAAGTTCTAAATCCCTAAACCAACATCCCGGACAGCCATGATATACGTATAAATTGGCTCTCAAAATTCACTTCAAACAAGTTCAAGATGAAAGAAAGTAAACTCAACCATAGCCAAAAGATCTATCGATCAACCAAAATCATGCATATTCAAATATCAAAGCTCAACGATGTCTTTAGAATCAAAATCAAATAATATCAATACAAAATATGACTTAATTCCACTTCAAAACATGAGATCAATTCCAATCACCTTTGAATCAATTAACTTAGAAACTGGGAAGCCACTACACCAACCTATTAACGCATACTTAAGTTCACTTCAAACATGTCTACACAACGAACTCGGGCAGCCATGAACATGAACCAAAACCAAAACTCAAAGAGAAGCACAATATCATTCAAACCCAATCTAATACAATATATGGATTATCAAACACTTAGCAAAAAGAACCACCAATAGTTATACTCAAACTCGACACATAACTATGCTAATGTGAGTATTTCGAGCCATACAAAACATGAGAATTGAAGGCGTGCTCTAAAGTAAGGTTAGAAATACAACTGCCAAGTTCTTTATGTTATAGTAGTTAGCTTTACCGGAATTCTAATGAAAGAAAAGAGGGTTGAATTGGGTATCTTTAATCAAACAAAAACGTGGGATTTTGGTAACAGCAAAATTTACTTTAGAATAATAAAAGAAGAATTGTGGGTAAGGGATGTTTTACGAAGCACTGATACAGCAGAACCAAATACAATTATTTTCTATCCCAACACTCCAATAGAGCCACACAGTCACCATTCGTAATTCATACAAGACTCAACCTTAGAGTTATCCAACAACCATTTCTACTTCGTAACAAAATACTAGGAGCTAAGTAGGGAAAATATATGCATTCCAAAACTCCTAAATAGTCTAAACCACAGAGTGTTAAATAAGAATAAAACATTCCAGAGTTTGGTTTTGGGGGTGATAAAACTTCTGGATAGACCATTCACCATTGTTTCCCATCCAACAGTTTGGTTGTTTCCCAATCATAGTAAAACTAAGGTTTGGATAAAGAGTGGAAAGGGATATTAAGCAGAGATCGATCATAAATAAGAATTTGGCTCCCAAAATGGGAATTTTTTATTTTTTGTATCTTAGCATGCAAATCTATTGTCACCGTGTAATGTTTGTACACTATTATTTTTGTGGCAATGGGGTATCAATCTTTATTACAAAATTGTTTGCTTCTAAGTGATAGATTAAAAGATATGTGTTCCTCTATTTTTATCATAAGAAATGTTAGATTTGTACGGTCTGCAAAATTCAAAGAGTACATATATCAGAGAAAGAACCTTTACCTGTATGTGTCTCTCGAATAATCTGAACAAAAGCCCAGAGTTGAACAAGCGACGAGCAGTGCCGTTGAGAAGAAGACGATGAGAACAAGCAAAGAGCATAAGACAGTGAGAAGAAGACGATTGAGAACGGAGAATGGTGGCTCACGATTTTATGAGATGGTGAGTTTTCTGAGTTGAAATGGTGGGCAACGATGGAACGATGGCTCACGATTTGAATTCGATTTTCAGATGAAACGATTTTCTGAGTTTTCTGAGTTCAAAGATTTTCAGTTTTCTGTGGGCAGCAATGAAGAAATTAGGGATTTGGAAACGATGAAGCGCGTTTAGTATAATTTGTTTTTAAAAATTTTAATTTTAAAAAGGGTATGACGGCGCTTTTGAAAAGCGCTTTCGTAACTAAGGCTATACCAGTGCTTTTTAGGATAAAAGCGCTCTTGTACCCCATCCCCTATAGCAGCGCTTTTGAAAGCGCTTTCATAAGCCCCCTATAAGAGCGCTTTTATAAAGCGCTTTCGTACCCCCCACTATAAGAGCGCTTTTTGAAAGCGCTTTCGTACCCCAGCCTATAAGAGCGCTTTTTGAAAGCGCTTTCGTAATCCCCCACCTTTAAGAGCGCTTTTTTAGCGTGTTTTTTTATTTTGTTTTTAGCGCAACCTATACCAACGCTTTTTACTAAAAGCGCTTTAGTAGGGGTGCTGCTAAAAGACAAATTTGGTATAGTGAATACTCTAGATGTTTTTTCTCATGTTTTATGAAATGATAAACCATCAATTTAGTATTTTTATCATTCTCTCAATCATTTTTTTAAAAATTTCAATATATTAAGGAGAGGGTGAAGAGATATGACTTCTTAATACAGGGTACTGATATGTTGGAGAGTAATCAAACTCATTTTCTAGAGAGTCTTCCTCTATCGGTAGGTAAACAACAATTCCTCCAACTAACCCAATGAATTTTCTTATTTTCTCCACCTCCTCCCCAAAGAAACCTACTTTGCACCCTTGTTATTTCCTTTATAATTTTCTTTGGCGCCTTATAGAACGACAACATAAAGATGGCTAGGCTACTTAGCACGGACTTGAGAAGAGTTAATCTACCCCCAAAAGATAAAAAACGAGCCTTCCAATCCAAAAGTCTCGACTTGATTTTGTTAAGAATGCTGTTCCACGAAGAGATCCTCCTCGGATTGATTCCAATAGGAATGCCAAGAAAGACAAAAGTGCTATCTGTTGAAAGAGTATTGTGGTGTACTTTTCGTTATTATCGTATCCACAGGGATTATTGCGATATCACCGCCGTTCTATAGCCTATTTTGTCTTGAGTTAATGTTACTTTAGTTTTAGGTTTGCAAAAGATCATTCAATTCTTTTAGTAGCAAAGAGTAAATTAATGAAAGTTCTAAGTTAAAGAAAATGTATCAAGATTCGATTTCATCGACCTAAATTTGTATGTCTCCTTATAAATATACGTATATGAACATGGTAACGATCAACATAATTACGTATCGACGCCTATATCATCCGTGTCCGCACTGATATAGTTAGATTTACCGTATTGTTTAACCGACGATTTCTCCATCCTTTAAACAATACAAATAACGTTTTAAAACCGATACTAAGTAAACATCAAACGCTAAATCCATGTCTGCAATTTATAGTTTGATAGATGATAAAGTTAGATCTAGATACAAATATTGATGTCTCAAACACTTATACCAAAGAAAAAGCTTTAATAAACAAACTAAACCATCTATATTGATCATCACTTGTTCATACATAATATATTCACAAGAACACATACAAAAAGCTAGGAAGATTACATCTTATCTTGATACAAAAGAGATTTAGCTATCCATGAGAATGGTAGCTTGCTCAAGAAGTAAAGGATGAAGATCAACAAGCATCAAAGGCGATTAATCGACGATTAAAGCTTCCAATCTTCAACTATTAGTTTGCTACAGTGATTAGGGTTTATGAGCTCTTAAGAATGTAATGTCCCCCTCCAAAAATCAGAATTACTCTTTATATAGTAAAATCATTTTCTGTCCAGGGCGCGTCGCGCCCTGCAGCGCGCTTCGCGCCAATACACTTAAAAAATTAAACCGCCCATGCGCGTGACGCGCGCAACTCTCTGCTTTGAAGCTCCAAAATATCTTGCCCAGGGCGCGACGCACCCACATCTCTGCGCGACGCGCGCTTACTTCTGCCAGGCACTCTCTTGCAAAGCTCAAAACAAGCTCCAAACTTCCCCAAAATTGGCTAAAACCTACAAAATCATAACTAAAACACATATTAACATAAAATGAAAGATTAATATTATAAACTATAAATAATTATCTAAAACTTCAGGGAATTGTACGAATATCCGATAAAAACGGTCGAAAGGTGCCGTTAATTAAACTAAATATAAACACAATTTGGCACCTAACAACTCTCCCCAACTTAAACTCTTGTTTGTCCTCAAACAAAACAATGATAAATTACCGGGAACACAAAATATCACAAATGAAACAACAAGGTAGAAACAAGAACAATTGAATGGTTCAAATTCCAAAAGTACACAAAGATCAATCCTTACCAGTTTTCATCAAAGTACCATGATAACAATGCTAATCCTATATACAAATTCTATGTCAGAAATTCCACAAAGCAAAAGAAGTTCAAGAATGAATCACACCTACGTATTTCTCTACTGAGAGAACAAAAATGGAGGATCCTAACACTCACCAGACAATGACGCAAACATACCGAATTAATTATAAACTCATCTAAGCATAAGACATATAAAAAGTGTATAAGCATGAATCACTAAGGACTTTCGGGTTGTAGCTTGGCTTGGTTAACAAGGAAGTGTCTCATATCTCACGGCCATTGAATCGAAAATGTCAAAACCTTAGAGAGCATTCAAATTCAATTATCACAACCTAAACAACCAAGTTTACCACATTATTCATTACTTGCTCAAGGGTCACAAATTTTTTTTCTTTCTTTCTTTTTTTTTTTTTTTTCATATATATTTTTTTTCTACTCTTTTTCTTTTCTTTATTATAAACATAAATATATATACCCCTTGAGCACTATCTTTTGATATATCCTCACCAATGTACACCTTTATTTCATTCTCCCCAACTTGTATATTACCAAGACATCACTAAGAATGCTCCCTATTCTAAGGCAAAAAGGAATCAATCCTTACCATATCAAATGGCAACAGTTCAAGGTAGAAAGAAAAGAAAGTCATCAAGATTCTATCAAAAATCGGTATAGAGATCTATATACAACATAAGCTTAACCGATAAGAATCTTGGAAAACGGCTCAAAGTGGTTAGCAAATACTCACACACTCACCGGGTAGGTTACATTTGGATTGGAAGTTTTTCTCATAGTGCAGAACAAAACGCCTTGATCACTTTCATGCTTAACACAATTTAATAATAATGCAAGATTAATCATAATAAAAACGAGTTAAAACGCACATAGCTGGTATCCAGCACAATTTATATATATACACAGTGGAAAGTCTCCTCACAACTACAGCTAGGCTAAAGTGATTCACAATTGAACTAATTTTATCCACAGAAATTAATGACACCTAATTTGTACAATTAAAAACATCACAATCAAAGGTACTTGATAAATAAAACGATAAAGGATGTACCTTGCGCGTACAGTTTTCAACTTATATCATCACCACTCAAATTGTGTTGCATCATCCAAATTCATCGTGGCAAAAAAAATTCGTGTTCCAGCTAATTAATCATCAGGACAACTTATCAAACCATTATTTCTAAAATATAAACACTAAACTAAAATAAACTACTTAAAAATAAATAAATGCAAAAATAAAATAAACTTATATAAAATAAAAACCACACCAAACGGTGTTAATTATCCAAAGGCGTAAACTTAGCCTTTCAAAGTACCTCATCCACCAGGATGGAACAAAATTAAAAACAAAGACAACTAAAAACTGTTCTAATATAAAACTAAAAACAATAAAACATAAAGCAATAAAAAATAAAGTCTACTCCTCATCGGAAGTCTCCGGATCATCCTGCTCCATCCCCTCCTCAGGATCTGGCCTGCCCTCAGGCCATGAAGCATAGGCAGATAAATCATCCCTGGAACCAACAGGCTGCTGCAGAGAAAGCTGCCAGATATAATCCTGCAAAAACATAAACGCTCTCTGATGCGCCATATGCATCTGATAGTTCCAATCACTTGCATCACCATACTGTGGACCAGCAGGCGGTGCAGCAGCAACCGGAACAGCTTGAGAAGCATCGGGAAGGTCAGATGCACCAGCAGCAACACCAAAAGGACGACCTCCAGGCAAACAGTACCTGTTAGCAAAAATATCATCTATAACACCATCCATGGGAATCCTACCACCAGGTGGAAACCGGACATCAGCCTTCCTGCACAAACCCATTATTAAACCGGGAAAAATCAACCTACATTTCACCCCATCTCCATGAAGAGTCCCATTCAGGGCGACTCTTTTCAGCTCGTTCGCCACAATCCTGGACACATCAATGTTATCACCATTCAAAATACCCTGAACCAAACCTGCCGTATCAATGGTGAGGGAAGAAGTGTGACTCCGTGGCCTAATGTTGTAAAGGACCACCGAAGTCACCAACTGAGCCTCCTCCGTCAACTGACTACGAGTAAAAGTCTTTGGCAGCCCAGCTTTAGTCAGAGTATAGGTGAAACCAGTCCTGCAAATCCTCTCCCTAATACTCTCCACGTCCCAGTTTCCTCTATTCAACCTGGGATGGTACTGGCATTCTTCTACCAAAGCAAGAGGGTTATCCAGAAAATCAAAAATAGCCTCTTTGCTAAAATCAATGGCCTTACCTCTCACCCATGTTTTAAACGGGTAAGCTTCAGTACCTGACCAACCGCTCGGAGGCAAGGCGTTTGCGTAGAATTCTCTGACAATCTCCACCTGATAGAATTTTGATGGAGCGAACAGCTTGTCCCAGAATGTTTCAGACAAAGCAGTCCACGCCCTTTGGAAAAGGCCGTGGTCAATAGGAACCACCGTGCGTTCACTCCACACAACTCGGCTTTCAAGCTCATGGTACCTCGCCTCTTGCTCCGGACCTAGAAACTTCGTCCGATCAAACCTGCCAGCTTGTGAGGAAGATCCCTCACCAGATCCAGTCTTCTTTCTCTTCAAAAAGGGTGCCATTCCTGCACAAATTCAAATCAAACCAAAACACACAAAATTGAAACAAAGTTAGCATATGCTCAAAATCAACAGCACAATTCAAGCCACAGTCATCATCAATCATCAAACAGACCCTATCTACACCCCAAACAACATAAAAAAAAAAATTTCAAAAATGAACCCAGGGCGCGACGCGCGCTGAACAGGGCGCGACGCGCGCTCTGCGAAACCCAGAATAAAACTTCATTTTTCTGCAAAACAGAAAAGAAGAACTTGCTTCTCCTCCCCTCTAAGGGTTCCAGCAGGCTAAAGATACAGCAAAAGGATGTCTTCTACCCTAGTTTTTCAAAATCTATCAAAAATTCCTAAATCTAAAAACCTAAACTTCTAAAACTTAAACTAATGGAAATAGAAGGGAAGAAAGAACATACCTTTGATGATGATGACAATAAAGCAACGAAAAATAGTGAGAGAATGCAGTATAATGCAAGAACAAGGTGGTGTTTTGGTTGAACTTTCTTGACACAAAGAGGAAAAAGGGTTTGAATGGAGGCAAAGACCTCCAAAAACCCTACTAACTCTTCTGCCAACGAAACCGGGTCGGGCCCAGCATGGGTGGGCCCAAATCAAAATTATTTTTTTTCAAAAATATACACAGCGCGCGACGCGCGCAGAATTGGCGCGACGCGCCCTCATCTCTGCCAGGAAGGGGCTCTTGAATTCACCCAGCGCGCGACGCGCGCATATGGGTGCGGCGCGCGCTACACCAGAAACAGCAGAAAAACTGCATTGTTTCAGCATGCCCAAAAATACCGGTAGATCGTTTCTGGCTCGACGACAACTCAAAAATCCCACCTGCACAAAGAACACAAATACAAGTGAATATATACAACTTGGGGTGCCTCCCAAGAGCGCTTTGTTTAACGTCGGTCAGCTCGACGGTCAAAGGCAATCAAGGATCGCCAAACGATAAAACGCAAGTTTCACGATTAAAATCGCTTCCTCGATAAACCTTCAACCTCTGACCATTTACTACCCACTCTTGGTTTGATTTTTGGTCCTCTATCACAATAGCCCCTTGGCTTCTCACTTCTTTGACCAAAAACGGTCCGGACCATTTAGATTTCAACTTTCCCGGAAAAAGTCTTAACCGGGAATTGAAGAGTAAAACTAATTGCCCTACCTTAAAGTCCTTCATTCTAACCTTACTATCATGATAGAATTTGGTTTTTTCTTTGTAAATTGAATTAGACTTATAGGCATGCAATCTCATCTCTTCCAACTCATTTAATTGGATTTTTCTTCTCTCTCCACACAACTTGTGGTCAAAATTCAAAAGCTTCAAGGCCCAATATGCCTTATGTTCTAGTTCTACGGGAAGGTGGCAACTTTTACCATACACCATTTGGAATGGTGTAAGACCGATCGGTGCTTTGAAAGCGGTCCGATACGCCCACAAGGTTTCATCTAACTTCAATGACCAATCCTTCCTAGAGCTAGACACAGTTTTCTCAAGAATTCTCTTAATCTCTCTATTGGTCCTCTCAACTTGCCCATTAGTTTGTGGATGATATGGAGTAGCTACCTTGTGCTTTACTCCATATTGCTCCAACACTTTTTCAAGCGGAGCATTACAGAAATGAGATCCACCATCACTAATTATCACTCTTGGCGAGCCAAACCGCGAAAATATATTTTTCTTCAGAAACTTTATCACGGTCTTACCATCCGCTTTGGGTGAAGCAATCGCTTCCACCCACTTAGACACGTAATCCACAGCTACCAAGATGTATTCATTTGACATTGAGGAAGGGAATGGTCCAACAAAATCAATGCCCCAACAATCAAATACTTCTACTTCTACAATACTTTGGAGGGGCATTTCATCTCTTTTCCCTATTCCACCAGTTCGTTGACAACTGTCGCATGAGGCAACATGGTGGTAAGCATCTTTGAACAAAGTAGGCCACCAAAATCCCGATTGAAGGACTTTTGTGGCCGTACGCAAACCATTAAAATGACCACCATAAGGCGAATTGTGGCAATGCCACAAAATGCTTTTTGCCTCCTCATCCGCGACACATCTTCTCAAAAGATTGTCACTACTCAACTTAAACAAGTGAGGATCATCCCAAACATAAAAATTAGCATCGTTTAAAAACTTTTTTCTTTGATTCCAAGTTAGATCCTCCGGTATCCAGCCAGATGCTTTGTGATTAGCCATATCTGCGAACCAGGGTCTAACTTCTTGTACCATGTACAGTTTTTCATCGGGGAATTCTTCCCTCACTTCTTTTTCATTGTTTGTCACCTCGGTATTCACTAACCGAGACAAATGATCCGCAATCAAATTTTCTGTACCTTTCTTATCTTTCACTTCAAGATCAAATTCTTGAAGCAAAAGAATCCACCGAATAAGCCTCTGTTTTGAATCAGGCTTGGTGAGAAGATATTTGATTGCGGCATGATCAGTGTAACACACCACTTTAGAACCAATGAGGTAAGAGCGAAACTTTTCCAATGCAAATACAATTGCGAGCAATTCTTTTTCGGTAGTGGCATAGTTAATCTGTGCCTCATTTAAAACTTTGCTCGCATAATGTATAGCATGGAATTGTTTGTTCTTCCTTTGGCCTAAGACCGCACCAACCGCATAGTCAATCGCATCGCACATGAGTTCAAACTCAAGCGACCAATTAGGAGCGACAATTATGGGTGTGGTGGTCAAATTTGCTTTAAGTTCTAGGAAAGCTTTTAGACATGATTCATCAAAATTAAATTCCATACCTTTGTTGAGCAAATTACTCAAAGGCTTTGCGACCTTGGAGAAATCCTTGATGAATCTTCTATAGAACCCAGCATGTCCCAAGAAGCTCCTTATGCCTTTCACATTCACCGGAGGGGGAAGTTTTTCAATAACTTCAATTTTTGCCGGATCGACCTCAAGCCCCTTTGAAGAAACCTTGTGGCCAAGAACAATCCCATCCGTCACCATGAAAGTGCATTTCTCCCAGTTGAGAACCAAATTTGTTTCAATGCATCTCTCCATTACCACATCAAGGTTCTTTAAGCACAAGTCAAATGACGACCCGTACACAGAAAAATCATCCATGAACACCTCGATGCTTTTCTCGATCAAATCTGAGAAGATAGCTTGCATGCACCTTTGAAATGTTGCAGGAGCATTACATAGTCCAAATGGCATTCTTCGGTATGCGAAAACGCCAAAAGGACATGTAAAAGCAGTTTTCTCGTGGTCCGCCGGATTCACTGATATTTGATTGTATCCCGAATAACCATCCAAGAAACAATAAAAATTTCTTCCGGCTAACCTCTCTAACATTTGATCCATAAAAGGTAATGGAAAGTGATCTTTTCTTGTTGCTTGGTTCAACCTCCTATAATCAATACACATACGCCACCCGGTCACCGCTCTCGAAGGAATCAACTCGTTCTTCTCATTTCTCACAACTGTCAATCCACCCTTCTTAGGAACCACATGCACCGGGCTCACCCATTCGCTATCGGAGATGGGATAAATCATCCCCGCCTCTAATAACTTCACAACCTCTTTTCTAACAACTTCTTTCATGGTTGGATTCAATCGCCTTTGAGGTTGTGCCACGGGACGAAAATCATCTTCTAACATAATCTTATGCATACAATAGGCCGGACTAATACCCTTCAAGTCGGATAAAACCCATCCTATTGATTCTTGATTCTTTGTCAACACTTCCTTCAATCGATGCTCTTCCTTGTTAGACAAACCACTATTAATGATAACCGGCTTAGTAGAATTGTCACCGAGAAACACATATTTCAAGTGAGATGGTAACACATTCAACTCCACCTTTTGCTCTTCAACTTTAGGTTCATCCTCCAACTCTTCAATTTGAGTTTCAAATGGATTCATCTCCTCACAAGCCTCTAAATTTCTCAAGCAATCTTCAATTTCCTTCTCTTGATCTTTGGTGAGAACTTCGAGAGCTTCCATTAAAGTCTTCTCAAGAGGATTTGACAAGTGCATTTGATTCTCCACTTTCATAATAGCTCTTTCGGTAGCATCGATTCTAAAACAATCATCCTCATCATTAGGATGCTTGATGGCTTCAAAGAGATCAAGACATAATTCTTCATCTTGGTACCTTAATTTCATTAAGCCATCATCAATATCTATCATCATTCGGGCCGTCTTCATAAAAGGCCTTCCTAAGATCAATGGAATCTCAGGATCTTCTTCCATGTCTATGACAATAAAATCAACAGGATACCAAAATTTGTCAACCTTGACAAGCAAGTCTTCCGCAACTCCATGAGGATGAGCTGTGGATTTATCCGCTAATGATAACGTCATTCTTGTCGGCTTCAAATCATTGATTCCTAATCTTCTCACCATAGACAATGGGATCAAATTAATGCTAGAACCGGTATCTACCAAACCTTTGCCTATGTGAACATTTCCAATAGACACCGGTAAGGTTACCCGCCCAGGATCATTTGATTTAATCGGAGTAGTGCGTTGAATTAACGCATTACAACAAGAGCTCACCGTTACTACCTCCGGATCCAAGAATCTTCTCTTCTTAGTGATGATGTCTTTGATGAATTTTGCATACATCGGCATTTGCTCTAATGCCTCGGAAAAAGGAACATTAATTTGCAACTTGCTAAAAATATCCAAGAATCGAGCATAGTGCTTTGCATCTTCTTTCTTTGACAGACCGGGAGGGTAAGGTAATTTCTTCACTTGTATAGAATCATCCACCTTCTTCTTTCCCTTCTCACTCACACTCAATTTTTTTCTCTCTTTTTCTACAACCTTCTCAAGAGTTTCTTTTTCCACTAATTCTTTCTCTTTCTCATTTTCAACTAAATCACCCTCAACATTTTTTTCTACTTCAATCACCCTATCTTTTTCACTCTCAACAATTTCCTCCTCAACTATCTCTCCTACACCCATATCAATATTTCTACCGCTACGAGTTAGAATTGACTTACAATGCTCACGAGGATTTTCTTGTGTAGTAGCCGGAAAAGGACCTTTGTTTTGATCGGCAAGTTGCTTTGACAATTGCCCGACTTGAGTTTCAAGGTTCTTTATTGCGGCATCCGTACTCTTTTGGCTTGCAATTTGCAATTGCATGAATTGGCTAAGAGTGTCTTCGATTGAAAGCTTTGTTTGTTGAGGTTGTTGATTGTAACCGCCTTGATAAGGAATTTGACGATTCGATGGGCCCGCTTCCGGCCTCCATCCTTGTTGATAACCTTGATTACCTCTTTGTTGGTAACCTTGGTTGTTGTTGTAAGGTTGTTGTTGTTGTCTCCCACCATATCCTTGATTAGGATTAGACACATAATTCACCTCTTCACCCGGTGGAGGACAAAAACCTGTTTGATGGTCACCCCTACACAATTCACAACACATAACATGTTGATTTTTAGAAGGGCTCCCATTTATCTCTTTGATTTGTTGAGGGAGTTTTGACATTTGTTGAGTGAGCAATTCTACTTGTTGTGTCAACAACTTGTTTTGAGCAAGTATTGCATCACTAGTATTCAATTCAAGAACTCCCGGTTTTCTTTGCGATGCACTACGGTTGTGTTGCCCTTGATGATCATTCAAAGCCATCCTATCAATGATAGCAATTGCTTCAGCAGCTGTTTTTGACATCAACGAACCACCCGCGGTAGCATCTAAAAGAGTTTTTGGTTGAGGTTGGAGTCCATTCCTAAAGATATGGATTTGAGACAATTCATCAAACCCATGACCTTTGCACTTTCTAACCATGGACTTGAACCTCTCCCATGCTTCATTGAGAGATTCATTCGAACCTTGAGAGAACACCGCAATAGAAGTTTTCGCTTCCATGAACCTATTGTGAGGAAAGAACCGATCCAAGAACTTCTCTTCTAACTCGTTCCAATTTGTCATGACATTATTTGGTTGATCAAGGTACCATTCCTTAGCTTTTCCAATTAAGGAATGAGGAAAAAGTCTCCTGAACACCTGTTCTTCTTGGTCTTCCGGAGCACCAATTGTTCCGGCGATCTCGTAGAACTTTGTTAGATGAGTAAATGGATCCTCGTGATCTGCCCCTGTGAACGGATTTTGGTATAATAATTGAAGTAACCCCGTCTTCATCTCGGAGTTTCTTCCATTGGCTTGATCACGAGCAAATTGTGCATTAAGTCGAGGGCTATTAACACAAGGCCCTCGAGCTGGAACATTAGGGATCTCTCCTGCCATTTCTCCCTCAACTAAGTTTTCAACCGGAGTTGAAGAAGAAGATGCCTCTTGTTGTTGTCTTCTTTCCCTAGCTAGTTGTCTCCTCCTACGAGTTTTGCTATTCTCTCTACGAGCAGTCCTCTCAATCTCAGGATCAAAAAGGAGTTGATCTGCAGGTACACGTCCTCGCATAAACTGTAATCTGAAAAACTAACCAAGCAAATTAACAAACACAAGGAAAATAAATTTAAAAACAAGATATTAATTATAAGACTCAATACAAAACAAACTATTGCAATGCTTGCAATATCTAAACAACAATCCCCGGCAACGGCGCCATTTTGTTGAAAGAGTATTGTGGTGTACTTTTCGTTATTATCGTATCCACAGGGATTATTGCGATATCACCGCCGTTCTATAGCCTATTTTGTCTTGAGTTAATGTTACTTTAGTTTTAGGTTTGCAAAAGATCATTCAATTCTTTTAGTAGCAAAGAGTAAATTAATGAAAGTTCTAAGTTAAAGAAAATGTATCAAGATTCGATTTCATCGACCTAAATTTGTATGTCTCCTTATAAATATACGTATATGAACATGGTAACGATCAACATAATTACGTATCGACGCCTATATCATCCGTGTCCGCAATGATATAGTTAGATTTACCGTATTGTTTAACCGACGATTTCTGCATCCTTTAAACAATACAAATAACGTTTTAAAACCGATACTAAGTAAACATCAAACGCTAAATCCATGTCTGCAATTTATAGTTTGATAGATGATAAAGTTAGATCTAGATACAAATATTGATGTCTCAAACACTTATACCAAAGAAAAAGCTTTAATAAACAAACTAAACCATCTATATTGATCATCACTTGTTCATACATAATATATTCACAAGAACACATACAAAAAGCTAGGAAGATTACATCTTATCTTGATACAAAAGAGATTTAGCTATCCATGAGAATGGTAGCTTGCTCAAGAAGTAAAGGATGAAGATCAACAAGCATCAAAGGCGATTAATCGACGATCAAAGCTTCCAATCTTCAACTATTAGTTTGCTACAGTGATTAGGGTTTATGAGCTCTTAAGAATGTAATGTCCCCCTCCAAAAATCAGAATTACTCTTTATATAGTAAAATCATTTTCTGTCCAGGGCGCGTCGCGCCCTGCAGCGCGCTTCGCGCCAATACACTTAAAAAATTAAACCGCCCATGCGCGTGACGCGCGCAACTCTCTGCTTTGAAGCTCCAAAATATCTTGCCCAGGGCGCGACGCGCCCACATCTCCGCGCGACGCGCGCTTACTTCTGCCAGGCACTCTCTTGCAAAGCTCAAAACAAGCTCCAAACTTCCCCAAAATTGGCTAAAACCTACAAAATCATAACTAAAACACATATTAACATAAAATGAAAGCTTAATATTATAAACTATAAATAATTATCTAAAACTTCAGGGAATTGTACGAATATCCGATAAAAACGGTCGAAAGGTGTCATTAATTAAACTAAATATAAACACAATTTGGCACCTAACACTATCCTCCCTCCTACAAGACAAAAAATGAGAAGCACAATCCAAAAAAAGATTACTCACATTAATACCAATGAGCTTGCTTTTATGATAATTTATCCCAAGACCGGAAGCTAATTCAAAACCTCTCAAAATAGCCTTGATCGCCCAAATTCATTGTCTCTTAATTATTTTTTAAATATTTCAATATATTAAGGAGAGAGTGAAGAGATATGACTTCTTAATACAGGGTAATTGTTAAAAATAGAAGAAACCTACAATATCAGAGTTATTTATTATATTGATCTATATGCAACATTGCTTTAAACATCACATTCTCTTCGAAAAATGGTAAGAGATCCGATATACGAGTCATCTCACTTATATATTAATATATACCGTCTCATCTAATGCGAGACTTCTAATACCCATTTAATACACCAACAATCTTTTACCAAAGCTTTATACCTTTGATCCAACATAAAAGAAGTAAGTATCTCTCCTCGACCGAGTTGAATTGGACACAGATACTATTATAGGAACTTTTGGAAAGTTATGGATCACATATTTAACTAAAAATCACCACACAGAGTTTCAACACCATATATTTATCCAAAAAATTCAAGACATTAAATATACAAGTCATTTCAATTATTTATATTTGAAAATCTACTTTTTATCTATTATAGAAACCTTAACTTACACTTGATAAATTAAAACTCTTATTAACTAATAGTATTATAAAAACAATTGAGTGTTGATTACATAAGATGCATTCCTTTCTAACATTTGTTTATCTCGTCCAAACAAATTTATGAGTTGAAGTTCTTCATTTAATTTTTTTTTATAAGCAACTGCGTATTCCAAATATGAGCACTAAGTCTTCATTTCATTATAATTTGAATGCTTAATAATATACATGTAAGAGAAAATGAAAGAAAAATTATATATACTTTTAGCAACATATTTTATGTAGTGCTCCTTCAGATTAATCATTAATAGATGAATCGAAAGAAACACAATCCTCAAGAGAGGGAAAAATATTCAATCATACTGTTAAAGTAATTACTTGAATAGTTTTGGTTTTAGAAAATGATATTTCATGTATTTTTTAAAATAAATGGTGTATTTTAAATTTAAATAGCTAAAGATTGAGAAAAATTGATGTAATATAGTAGTTGTTTTTTTTTTAATTTCAAAGATGAGATCGACTTAAATCATAAGGATATATGAACTTTAATAATATATTCTATTTTTTACTAGAATTTTGAGAAAATTAATGAAGATCTTGACTTATATTTTTTTTTTAATAATTGTGTGATGCAACGAAATCTCGAATCTCAAAGATTGATTTTTCTTCTTTTAGAATCTCAATTTACTTTTACGCTTTATCACTCGACAAAAATGTCTCGTTCATAAACTGATAGAAAAAATATAGAATCGGTCATTAAAAAGAATAATTTGTAATATAGACGAAAATAATAATTGCACACTTAATTTCTAACCATGTTACGTGATTAGGGAATATGAAGGCTTCACATTTCTTCACTAATTTGTGATGCAACAAGATCTCGAATCTCGGTGATTAATTTTTCTCTTCTTGAAATCCCTATTTGTTTTCACATTCGAGCACTCAACAAAAAGCTCAATTTCAAAAATCAATAGAAAAGAAAATCTAATCATGCTTTTTGGCGACAGACTTATAGGGTTTTGGTGTTAGGAAATTACAAATCATATTTGTTTTTAACAAATGGTGTAATTTAAATCACAATAGATTGAGAAAAATTATGAAATCCAATAGTTTTAGGGATTTTCTTTGGAATGGATCGTTAGAGAAATGAGGTATGATGTTGTTGAGTTGGGAAACAATTTGTAGATCAAAGGAGGATGGGGGGCTAGGGATTAAGGATGTCGCTCGACTTAATAAAGCATTAATGTTCAAGTGGATATGGCGGTGTATTGTTGATGAAGATGCGGTTTGGCAGAATGTTATAAACCAGAGATACGGGGACGCTGTAACTCAGTTTGTGGCTGGGGGGAGGTAGAAACAAAGCTAAACAATCCTTGTGGTGGCGTGATTTACTGAATCTTAATGAGTTTAAATTTTCAGAAACTCATGGTTTCTCGAACTTATTGAATTGGAGGTTGGGGAATGGAACAAAAATTCTGTTTTGGTACTCTAAATGGTTCGGGTCAGAGAAACTGTGTGATGGCTTTCCAGGCTTGTTCGAGTCGGTGGTGGATAAGAATGCGACTGTTAGTGAGTGCGGCGAATGGGACGATAATGGTTGGAAGTGGACGTTTGCGTATAATGCGGTGCAGAATAACTTTGAGATCCTGGCGGAAGCTGCTGAACTGGATGTATCGCTGCGGGGCTTCTCGCCAATTCCTATGATTGCTGATCGGGTTGTCTGGCCGTTTGATTCCGGAAACCAATTTTCGGTCAAATCTTGCTATGCAAAGGTGGAGCATGTAACGCCCCAATTTTGTTTAAGTCGTATTTATTTATTTCATTATGTGAATAATATGAATTAAATGTATTTTTACCTGCTTAATTGATTAGTTTTGTTGATAGGTAAAATATTTGCAATAAATTATATTTTCTTTTTAACTTTTATTCCATAATATGTTTTTAATTGGTATGTTTTTTTATATCGCGTTTTGAGAGCGTTTGCGGGATAATTGAGAGTAGGGGTATTTTGGTCTTTTCCATGGTTAGATATTTTCTATAAAAAGAGAGAAAGAGAGATTAGGAAGAAATAAAAAGAGAAGAAAAGGGGAAGAGAGGAATAGAAGAGGAAAGAAAGGGAGAAGAAGAGAAATCAGCATTTCTCCGTTAAAGCTTAGATTAATCGGGTAAGGGTGAGAAGTTTTTATTATATCTTGCTTGTATATGTAAATGTATATGTTTGTGTGGATTGTTTGGTTGTTATATAATGTTTTTCCTTTTGGTTGAATTGATGAACAATTGGTAGGAATTGATGTTTTAAAGGTTGAAACGCGGTATAGATCGCGTAGTATAATCGGGTAAGGTTAAGAATTAGTCGGTTATGCATACTTGCTTCTTTTATATGGATTTGGTTGTTTTGGATTTGAATTTTAACTTGTTTGAGACATTTGATAAAAATGGCGAAATTGTGAGAAAGCGATGTTTTCACGGTTAGAATTTGGAATAAATTGCGTAGTATAGTCGGGAAAGGATAGGGAATAACCGGGAATAGTTGTTTGGGTGTTTTCCCGCGGTTTCGATCGATTTCAGTTTTAGAATTCAATGATAAAATCATGTTTTAAAATATTTCAAAAATGGAAAATGTGTCAAATGGATTTGTAATGGTGAAAATATGGTAGTGCATTGAATTATGAGATCACAACATTTTATAGACTTGAAATCGGACACCCGAAAGTCATTTACGAGTAAAACAAGTTTTTTCTAAAAAATAGCAGTTTGCGTCGACGCATGCAGACGCTAGGTCGGCGTGCGCCAACCCGAGTTTGGCAGCAAATTTCCAACATTCTTGCGTCGACGCATACGGACGCTAGGTCGACGCAAATCATTCAAAATGGTCAATTTTGTTTTCTTCATAACTTTTTGATCAATAAGTCAGTTTTGACCCCCGTTCGAAGCGTTGCGAAGCTAATGAAATATTCTTTCTATTAAAAATGGTTTGGAGGGAAGTAGATGAATTATTTAAGTTGTGGTTTCGAAAAGATATCGTTTTGTCGGTTTTTACCGTTGTAGATATGTGCAATTGATGTGATATCGCGTGTTATGCTTTTGTTATATAACGTGGAGCTTTTATGTGGTTTATATGATGTTGAAACATGTGATAACCTTGTTGTGTTCTTTGGTTACAATTTAATACTTTAACGTAAACTATGAGTGTGATTAAATAATTATGATGTAATTGGAAAGAACATATAATTGTTTATATATGCGATATGGTTGATGATAATCACTGTGCTTGTTTGTGATTGTTGTTGATGAATGAATTAACTTGACATAGTGTTTACGGTGATTTCCGGTAAACAACCGCTAGTCTTCCAAACTATAATAAATATGATTTGGTTACTCGCAGGATCGACTAGATTGATCCTAGGACATAGTCAAAAAGATTGTTATTGATGGTCATTCGAACCATATCTATGATACATCTTGTCAATAAGAATTACTTCGAACGAGACAAATAAAATTAACAATCACTTCATTATACATGTGAGTATAACTTCAGCGAAAGGTAAGTCAAAATAAAACATGAGACAAAACTGTAAAAGTGCAAAAATCTTAAAGTACAGAAATGTTAAATACTTCAAAGATAAATGACATGAAAATAATGAGTACAAAAATGTAAATGGCAAGAAGTAAACGAAATGCAACAATATTGAAAGATACTTGAAAATAAAGGGAAAATACACATGTATTAAAATGGTGGTGTCATACGTACATTTCTCAGCGAACTCTTTCTCTTTAACACTTGATACTTGAGTAATATGTGAGTGATTTGTACAAAATGAACACACGGAATCCTAATATTAAGACCCTTATTTATACTAGTTTCGACCTTAACGGTCCTATGCTAATCTAATGCCACATTTCTCATAAGAACCCCAAGAACGCCATCTGTTTTTAGACAGTTACGGAACCGTCTTCGAATTTCAAATCTTCCCGCCTAAGTCCTTCTTCGACGCGTGGCAGTGCATTAAAACACTACGAAAACACGCTAAGTATTAATACTTAACATATTTCATGAAATCTGTCTAAGTCTTCGAAGACATACACTCCTACTAGCTTCAGCATTTACTATCTTCGTTATAACTTAGAAATCTTCATTCTCGAAGCATGGCCATCAGGAGCCATTTTTATCTTCAAAGATGGTCATCAGTAACCATACTTCCTTCGAGTTTTTACCCTTTGAAGGACCATATTTGCAAAACGAAATCTTCAGCTAACAAATTGCCCCCAATAAATGCCTGTTTCGAAAAACAAGAGAAATAGGCGTTTCTTGTCGTCGTAAGATTTCGTCCTTTGCTTATCTTTGAAAGTTCCAAGATTGCTGACTAATTTCATAATCATTGATGACCCTGTTTCCAAAACGTCTTGTCATTTTCAAAGATGTCTTCTCATAACTTACATTCCCACGTTTTTGACCTTACTTCTTGATCATTACTCCTACATACTAGGAGTAAAGCTAATTTATTCGACCGTCGTTGGATTAAATCAATGCCTGCCGCGTGTCCCTTGGTTTTTACCCAAAAGATTTAAAAAGGTTTCCGTTAAACCTTTAAATACTTGACCTTGCGCTTTTATACACCTTTCACTCCTATTTCTTCATTCTCTTCAAAAGAACAACTTCAGCCTCTTCAAAACCTATTTTCTTAATCAAACTTCTCCATGGCTTCACCTTCAAATGTTCTTCATCCTGTTCTAAAGCTCCAAAATCCAACGCAGTTAGGAGAACAAGAACACATACCAAACCCTAATACTGCAGAGGCGCGCGCTATCTACGCTTCTCAGGTAATCATCCCCTTTGAACTTTCTGGAAAACCTCTTGCTTTTATGGGTCCGTTACCAGGCGAAAACAATCCATCTATGAACAAATTCTTTCCTGCTTATTATAAAACTAGACCCTTAGTTAGTAAGATTAAGATAGATGAAGATGGCCATTCATCTCTAGGAGAACCTGATAATGCTGAAAAAGCTTCAACTGCAACCCCTTTGGTTTTGACGAAAATTAGGTTAAACTATATGACCAACTTTGTGAAAGTGTTTAGGTCAATCCCGTTAGCCAAAGATCCTGAACTATACTATGCCTGGTTAACGAAAGTAGAAGGAAAGAAGGAATCCTTCTGGAAAACATTAGGAATATATGATTTAATTCAATTATCCAAAACGGGTTTAGAGTATAACCAACCCATGTTAGTGTTTACGGTGATTTCCGGTAAACAACCGCTAGTCTTCCAAACTATAATAAATATGATTTGGTTACTTGCAGGATCGACTAGATTGATCCTAGGATACATAGTCAAGAAGATTGTTATCAATGTTCATTTGAATCATATTCGTAATTTGTCCTCTTCGATGAGTATTGTTCGATTCAAGAATCTTGGTAATTGCTTCGTTATATGTAATTATAACTTCAACAAGAAAAATAAATAACATAACATATGAAACTTAAAAATTGTTAAAACATAAAGAATCTTAAACTACAGAAACGTAAAAGACTTTGAAAGTAAATAGCGTGAAAGTAATTCGAAAGTAAAATAAAGATACAGGAATGTAAATGACAAGAAATAAATGGAATGCAGTAACTCAGAAATGTATTCGAAAATGAAATACAATACACATGTATTAAAATGGTGGTGTCATACGTACATTTTCTCAGCGAACTCTTTCTCGTAACACTTGATATTTGAGTAAATATGTGAGTGATTTGTACAAAATGAACACACAGAATCCTAACACTAAGACTCCTATTTATACTAGTTTCGACCTTAACGGTCCTACACTAATCTGCTGCCATGTTTCTCA